>NC_048304.1:91854314-91949153 GCF_013100865.1 Trachemys scripta elegans | reverse complement strand
TTGCATCTGAAGAAGTGAGGTTCTTATGCTCCCAGTACTTCTGTTAGTCTCAAAGGTGCCACAGGACCCTCTGCTGCTTTTGTCATATTATATACATTTTTACAAAAATGAAAAGTGTAAAGTTTTTTCTGTTTGCCAGTCTTTGTGATAAGAAAATATAAAATAATGCAGCATCACAAGTAATAAGTAGTATCTTCATCTGTAACTGATGTTAAGAAAAATGTGTCCTATGAGATCTGTGTGTTTTCCCAACAGCATCCTTGTCTGGTATCCCATTTTTCACCTGTTGCCAGAATAGCAATTGGTTTACATTATGTACAGTACAACTTCGTGGTTGTTTGAAGCTGCTGTCATTTATAAGTGACACCTCTGCTTACCTCAGGGATGGTTTTGTATACTCCAGAGAGAGTTTGCATCCAACTCTCCTCAGTTAGAAAAGAGTTTAGTCCAATGCAGATGAGAGAAGTAAAAAAGTTGAAAGATCCATGGAGATCCTCATGTATATTATTATTTATTGTCAGTACTATAAAAATGCACAACACTTTATGATGCAGATGAAGAAAGATTGTACATAAGCATGTTTAAGGTTTCTGAGGCAGAAAAAGTCAACTAGTTGGACATGAGAAAGTGAGATGAAGATGCCCTTTTAATAATTCAGTGTTTTCTTTTATCTGTGCTGGAAGTTTGTTAAATGCTAGACAGAATGTTTGAACTGTTGACATAGATCTGTGGTTCTAGCCTTTTCAAGAGACTGGACAAATTCCATATCTATAAACATGTAAACAGTTATTACCATTTGCATCAGTGTTTGTGCCGGTCTCTGCTCTGTTTGTTTATATTACTCTGTGTTTCTGTAAACAGGCCTATAGATGCTAAAATAAGTACCTTGGGAATTCCATAGAGCAGCCTTTTCCCAAAAAAGAACACACAATGAACAAGTTAGAAACACATGTGAGCCACATTCCACCCTAGGTTACATGCACATGACTCCTCACGATTTACAAAGTTCTCAGGTCCATCCTGACTTGCCCAGGTCAAAGCACAACTGTAGAACCAATTTTTTATCTCGGATACACATGGGGAGTTAAAGGGAGATTCATGCATGTTTCTGACATAGAATATTTTGCCCATTTATGTCAAATTGGTAGGTTCTGGGTTGGCAGTGTGTAAAGAAGCCTACATCAGCCCCGGTGCTGAAATGGTTTATACCACAAACATTCGTTCAAACCAAAGGTCTTAGAAATGTGACTAGACTCTTTGACATGCTATACCGATAGCAAAAAAGATGCTTTAATTCTTTTGTGTTTTAGAGCTATGAACAAATCATTTTTTTTAAATATGGAAGATTACAGATACAAAACTCGCTGTCACACTCCAGCTGCTTTGCACTGATTTAGTAAGGTGAAGCAGCTGTAAACTGAGCTTAACTGACCAGTTATGTGAGGCTTATGGCTGCTTTGCATTGCTGGAGCAGGGGAAAGCAGCCAGAACAAACCAGTGAGCCTGGCCCAGTATGTGTATTTCCTATTGAATTAAAAAGGACAATGAAAGACTGGGAAGTCAATGAAGCAAAGTAACTTTAAATAGTTTTTTTTTATTAAAACTTTTCTTCCTTGTTTATTTAAAAATAACATGCTCGGCCTCAAATTATGCACACATCTAACTAATTGCCTGGTATTCTCTTTGCAGTTTGCAGAAAATTAGTCTGTACATTCTATCGCAGAGCCAAAAAGTCTTCCTTTTCTCTTGAATTGATTTTACAATTCTTTGAAGAGTGAGATATTTGTATTCTTGATACTTAGTGCAGTTCTATCTTTGAAGACCACAGACACACATGCACACACACACACACACACATATACACACCCTCCTAAGTATAGTATTTATTTGGCTGAAAGTACATTGGCATTTTCTAAATAAAGGGCTTGTATGGAATTATAGCAGTACCAGCTTGTGCCCAGGACACAAAAGTCCAGAGGATGTCTTGGTTACAAAATTCTATTTGTAGTGGTGTTAGTAAGTGGCCATGAAAATTTGCTGCAGGTAGGAAACTAGCGTGCAAGGATTCAGCCTAACTAGGGCGGAATTGTTTATGGGTTTTGAAATACACAGTTTACTTTCTTTCTTTCTTTTTTTAAAGAGAGGCCTATAAGAATCTCTTACTTTAAAAAAATTAAGTGAATGTTCATGCATTTTGGAGTCATATTACAGAATAATCTTTAGCATATTAACCCATTAGTCTACAAATCATAGCTCTTGTGTTTCACTTGTAGATCTCAAAGCGCTTTACAAAGGAATGGTCAATTTTTGTAGTTGAAGAGAAAATGTAGTTTGTTTCTCACAATCAATTATTTGTCTTTTTCATGCATGATACAACCTCCCTGGATCATTCACAAGGCCTCTAGCCTGTCCATATTTAAATCCCTCTTGTAGACCCACTTCAGCTGCACTTACTAACAGTGAATCAGGTTGACATCTATGTAAATTGCTCACTGTCATAACCCTAATTTGTGTCTAATTGTCTCTGTCCTTTGAGCTCCTCTGAGCCAGGACCATCCCTCTTGATTATTTGGAAACCCCATAGCACATAATAAGCATAACCATAAATCATAAATATTATAATAATGTGGGGAGGTGTATGTGAATTATCTAAGGTCATAGCTAAGTGCTTCCTAAGGGCCAAACGGGCAGTGGCACTACTTATGAGAATAAGGTGATCTTATAGTTTGGCTATAAAGTATTTTCATGAGCAAAATCAAAATGTCAACATTTTATGTGATATTTTGGCCCTTATTGCCAGAATCAGATACAGCATGCAGAGTAATAAATATTTGCTTATCCTTCTTCCCATATATTTTTCTTTTGCAGGTTACAAAAGCCATCCCCAGTTGTCCAGGACAAATGACTCTTCACATCAAACCTCTCCTGGTGTGTGGGGGCGATGGATTTACTCATTCCAACTTTGATGGGTGCATAGATTCTGCCATATGTATTGTCGAGGCTTTAAAGACTAATTTATAAAGCGGTCTACATATAGTTTTAGTTTTATGGTGAAATTTACGGCCTACATTTTACATTAGAAAAAAACATCAAAAATTGCTTATATCTGTTTGAATGGAAATAAATGTTGAGGACCCCGGTACGTATTTTGCTATTCTACTATAAAGGAAACTCTTCTGATGGCCTGATTCCACTATCTTTTTGCCCATTGATTTCATCTGGTATTACAAGCTGAAAGGGTAAAAGATGCTTTTGAAATGTCATATGGGGCAACGCAGTACCTTTAAAAAGGCCCCTAGGTATGTCTGAAAATTTTACCCTAGGAATACACACTATTGTCAGCTCTTGATCTTTGCCCAAAACTCTCAATGAGACCAATCGGCATAGATGCTGGAACTTGGGGTGCTGCAACAACTCCTGGCATGACATGGTTTCCATTATAAACAGGGTTTACAGTTTGGTTCAATGGCTCTCAGCACCCCCGCTATACAAATTGTTCCAGCATCTCTCTTAGTGGGAACCCAGCACACAGAACCAGTATAACAAGTGGCTGTAACAGTTACAAGTACACTTTTCAGATGTGGTTGCCAAAAGTTGGCCTGCTAAATCCATAGTTAGGTATCTAAATAAGTGTCCTTTTTTTCCCAGAGGTACTGAGTACCCAGCAGCCCCCAGTGAAGGCAGCAAGACTCCTGGGTGCTCAGTATTTTTGAAAAATCAGGCCATTTATTAAAATTGATTATTAAAATCTGATTATTAAAATCAGTGCCTAAGCTGACTTGGGAGCCTAACTTTAGACACCCATGTTTGAAAATCTTGGCCTACATCAAGAAGTTCTTCAGGAGCTATATAGTACATATTCAGAATAAAATCCTGTCCTTACTCTCTGAAGTCATGGAGGTGACAGAGTAGAATAATATCACCACCTAGTATGTCCCCCAGATTAACCAATGTGAACCAGGCCCCCTCTCCCACATCTCAGAGGGACCCTACTACCATCAGGGGAGGGAGGGAACACACACACCCTACAACAACTACAAACCATCCAGCACCAAGAAGGGGGTGGGGCATTACATGGGCATGATCCTGCCTGCATGCTGTGGCAAGAGCCAACACTTTAGATTGGGACCCAGGCCAGCCTGCAGGACAGGAGTTGCTGTGGCGTGAACATGGAGGAGGCTCCCTCTCCAACACCCCCAGGGGCAGGACCTGACATTCCACACCCCACTGGGGGAACACACAGAGCTCCAGTTGCCATACTGCATAGGGCCCCAAAGTTCTTTCACCTAGCACTGCCCCCAACCATCCAACATACATTTGATAGGTCCTTCTGGTGCAGAGTGGAATGGGTAAGGTTGATCACTGGGGCTCTGGAGAACGTGGGGTGGGCCACATCTTACTGCCCTTCTAAAAAGAAGCAGAATGTACTCACTGCCTAGAGCCAGCTGCATTACCCACTGGGCTAGTCAAGGGTCTGACTGTGTTTCCAAGACAAAAGATCACGTCTGTGGGGCTATAGTGTGCCAGCCAGGGTAGTTACTGCCTGCACGTCCCCATCATTGTTCCCGTCCCTGTCCCCCACACTGTCTTACGTTGCAGTCCTACCATGCAAGCAAACAGTGGCTCCCACTCCCCTCACTATCACACTTGTGCAGCACAGGGTTGGGCCCAAATGTAATAGAAAATCCAATATCCAGTGCAAGATGACTGGTAACATTATTTACTTAATTAGATCATAATCTGTGCTCTGGGGTAATCTGTTTTTTGTATTTCTTAGGTGGTATATTTATCTTTATTACTAGTCAAGTAACGCTGGCTTTAAATTCAGAACATGTTACTGACAGCTTTCTGCAAGCTCAGAGAAGGATTTATTTCTTTGCTTCTAGAGATGAAGTACCAATAAAATGTGCTGCCTATCCTAAAAGTGGTGCAACCAGAAATAAACAGCCTGTACCTGTGAAAGGAAGAAAGAAGAGAGTGCTAGAAAGAATACAGGTGGACATACAAATGTATATATCTCATGTCATTAGATTTGTTATCTCATAGTATTTTCTAATATGTACTTTTGCATCTGGGCTGTAACACTAAGTTGTAACACTAAGTTAACGTCAGTGAATTTAACTAACACACCCACCCCATTACTGGACCAGAAAATAGATGCACTTAAAATAGTTCAATATTTGCCAGATTAGTGGTTCAGCGAATAATGCATCATGCCTCAGTTCTTTGACCCTTTGCTGCCTGAAGAGAAATTGATCCTTCGCCTCTTAAACAGAGTGCACTCTAGCGACTATAGAAAAGGTACAGGAGAATCAACTATAGAAGAATTTGCCATTGCTTTAGTGGATAACAAATGCAAAGAAAAAGTGTATAAAAGGACTTCACATGAGCATAATTACATAACTGTGTAATAACAGGAATAAAACTGGTGATGGCTTTCCAGGTTCAGAGTTACAGTAGCTACACTAAAAACATTAAAACTAGGGCTGTCAAGCGATTAAAAAAAATAGTGTGTGATTAATCACATGATTAAAAAATTAATCATGCGATTAATCACACGTTTAAACAATAATAGAATTCCATTTAATATTTTTTGATATTTTCTACATTTTCAAATATATTGATTTCAATTACAACACAGAATACAAAGTGTACAGTGCTCGCTTTATATTTATTTTTGATTACAAGTATTTGAACTGTAAAAAATTGAAAGAAATTGTATTTTTCAATTCACCTAATACTGTAGTGCAATCTCTTTATCATGAAAGTTGAACTTACAAATGTAGAATTATGTACAAAAAAACCTGCATTCAAAAATAAAACAATGTAACATTTTAGAGCAGAGGTGGGCAAACTACGGCCCACTATTTTTCATTTTTACAGTGAAAATATTTGTAATAAAAAATAATATACACTTTGATTTAAATTACAACACAGAATACAATATAACTGGTGGACAAAATAAGGAGATGGGAGATTCCACCCTTTTGGGGTCCTTAAAAACAAGGAAGAAAAAAAGAGATATGGGGGCGGGGGCAAAAATATGAAAGTACAGTTGGAGACTACTGGAGAAACTTTGCCGTCATGGCTGCTATCCCCACCATCTCCTGGGACCCAGGATCAGGATAATGAAAGTCTAAAACGTGTCTTGACTAGACTGAGCCAGAGAAATGGACCCAGATGACATCTCCACCTCTACCAGCTACAGCTGAATCCCAACCACCAGCTGGGATGAAATAGGATTGAGCTTTACAAAAGCAGCAGCAACTAACTTTTTCTCATGATAGTTTATTACCATCAAAGAGACTGTCAAACCAGGGTGTTTTTCCTTCCAAAACTTTCTCCGGCTAAACGAAAAGAGAACAAGGGATGCTGTTAAAATGAAAGCCTTATTCAATGTTTTATTTTCCAAATATTTTTCCTTCTTTTATTATTAATAAAAGATTAAAATAATGTATCAATGGTGCCTTTTTCATGGTGATAAGTAGACTGAGGTCTCTGTATGCCAAACCCCACACCTTGTCTAGCACTGTTTAATGCTGGACAGTGATAGGGTCACGTTAACACCTTTGGCCCATATATTAAATCTACAGTAATACAACAGACATTCCCTACTGAATTTAGACACCTATTTTAAAATTTTATTTTAATTAGCCCCTCCACTAAGGCTATGTCTACACTACACTTGCATCGGTAAAACTTTTATCGGTCAAGGGTGTGAAAAAAACCACAGCCCTGACCGACAAAAGTTTTACCGATGAAAAACACCAGTGTGGACAGCACTTTGTCAGCAGGAGACACTGTCCTGCTGACAAAGCTACCGCCCCTCGATGGGAGTGGTTTGGGAGTGGTCTCTCCTGCCAACAAAGAGCGGCTATACTGCATACCTTACAGCAGCGCATAAGTCATATTTAGCAATTTGGAAGTATTAGGTATTCTTCTGGTTTGCAGCCAGGAAAAAAATGTCACTCTCAGAGCAGACAAGGTGGATGAGGTAATATCGTTTATTGCACCAACTTCTGTTGGTGATACAAACAAGCTTTTGAGCCACATAGAGCTCTTCTCCAAGTCTAGGAAAGGCACTCCCAGTGTCATGGCAAGGTGGAATAGATTGTTTAGCATATTGTAAGGGACCATTCAAGATAGAGTGGCCTTTTAACACCTCTGCAGTCATAGGACAGTTGGTGGGTGGAGACTCCATATCTATATATAAGTAGTTAGTATATATTCTAAGAGGCCACTCTTCTTACTGTTATTACCTCACCCATCTTGTCTCTCAGATATCCTGGGCCCGACACCACTACAATTGCACTGCATACTCTCAAGCCAAGCCTATACTATAAACTTACATCGGTATAATGACGTTGCTCAGGGGTGTGAAAACTCCACATCTCTGAGTGACACTGTTATACCGACCTAAACCCAGGTGTAGACAGTGCTATGTCGACAGGAGGTCTTCTCCCGTTGACCTAGCTACTGCCTCTCAGGGAGGTGGATTAACTACACCGACAGGAGAAGCTATCCCATCAGCATAGTAGTGTCTACACTGAAGCACTACACCAGCACTGGCACAGCTGTGCCACTGCTGTGTTTTAAGTGTAGACCTGCCCTCAGATATTACATATCTCACATATTAGCCATGTGTCCAAGAAGTTACTACCACTCAGACTGCTTTTTCTTAATAAAACCCTGCATCTTTTGGGGGTATCTGAAAGCTCTGACAAGAAGCCAAAATCTAATACTCACAACAGTGTCCATTATTAATATTACATTTTAAGTTACACTAAACAAACATTTTCTTAAACTTTAGGTTTTATGAAGTACCTAAGTATGCTTCATAGCACTTCTGCTTTTAATGTCAAATTCTTTCTATTAGGTATATCTATTTAAAAAACAAAAACCTGTACATGTGCAGCGCTGTACAAATCACAAAGGAAGCCAGACTTCAAATGGTCCATGTTGTTTAAAAGACCATTGAGACCAAGCTGTAGAACTGTCTCATGAAACCCGTTGCCAGGAATAGTGGAAAGTGTTATAAATGTGCCCATGTCACTCTTGGAGGAGCAATGCATGGACACAATACTTCCAATTCCAAACAAGAACTTAAAAAAAAATAATCAGAGCAGCTGCAAAACACTGATCACGTTTGAAATAAATGTATTCAAGTGAGAAATGGATTTAGTTGTTGCTTGATTTAATACATACTGGCTAGTAAGCATAGTCTTAGTTGAAATGAACCTTTGTGATGCAGCATTGAAGAAGCTTTATTAATAAACTGTCTCCTCACAGGTCCTGCTCAGGGGCAGAGGATGACAAATTATAATAATTGAGCAGTATTTTTTACCTTTGATATGTCTGAAGGGAGAAAGAAGTCTTGGAAAAAATAGGAAGAGTTTTACCAATGTATTGTGTCTATTGAAAAATAGTACATCATTGAGATCCTTATTCTGATACCTCAGTGTAAATCCAGATTAACTTCACTAAATGCAATGGAGAATATCAAAATCAATTAAATTACTCAAGGTTTACACTCATGTTACTCATATCAGAATCTGTCCTGCTGTCTCTTATGTACCGTGCAGCCAGGCTTCACATTCTGTCTGTTGAAGTTAGTGGTAGACTTTCAACTTAAACAGCTGCCTCCTGTCAAAATAAGAGCTGCAATTCAACAGCCATGGATTCAGTGAATCAGAAAAAGACACACAAAAATCAGTATTCTTACTTCATTCATCCATGCTCCTCGTATTGACTTCTGAGAATTCACAAACTTAACAGGGTGTCTTTCTGCAGACTTGGCTGGAGCAAAGTCTCTCAGAGCTGTGATTCAGATTTCTGTAATTTACACCCTTCCAATTCTTTTGTCCTTCTCATGGGGCAAATACGGTGACAAGCAACTATGCCCTGCAGGGCAATGAAACCAGCCTGGAAATACTGTTCCGTGATTCAGTCAGGGTACATTCTCTCTTCAGAACAGGAATTCCTTAGAATTTATTTTCTCCATTAGACTATGATATCACCAGAAATCAAGAGCAATATAACATGGTTGTTAAAATTGACTTTGATTGAAATATACGAATGGCTTATTTGAAGTCCAATTTCTTTAAAAGCTGAGAGATTTTGTATTGGATGGTTTTAACTGGGGAAGAAAATCACTATCTCAAGAAGAAATATAAATCCATTCACCTTTCACTTTTTTTTTAAACATAATTTGTCATATCAACTTTAATTACCAAAGCCATTTGTTTTAACGAGGGCTTTTCTCCCTCACAGCCCATCTACTTTTTCATCCTGTATTGAAGCCACATAATGCTGAATTTGTGACCTGTCAATAGTTTCCTCTGCAACAGACCATGGAGTCATAAACACAAGATAATGACTTCACTGCAGATTCAAGCAGAAAGAGAAACTGGCCTGCAAGGGGAAATGGCCTAATTAGGAAGCACATCTTTCATAGTAATAAAGGGAATGCAGGAAAAGTAAGTGCCACACTTTGAGTTCCTTGAGCACCCAGATCTCCAGTTGAATTTATAAGGAGCTTGGGTGAGCAAAGAATCCAGGATACCTCATGTACCAGTAAGCTTGTTCTCACTCAACTATGCTGTCCTTTCAATTTTGCTTTATGCAAGCCCCTTTTTAAAGGAATCTTTGTGAAGAATGTTATGGAGTGAATGCAGTTACTCAGAATTTGATTGAGTAAACCGCCTACATTTATATATTTAGAACCAGTTGTGTCATTAAATCTCCAATAAGGAAATTTAAATACCAAAATCAAGGCCCTGCTGCTTGGAAGAAAGAGAGAGAGAGCTATATTTACATTGTATCACCATAAAATAATTTAGGTATTTTCTCTTCCGTTATAAAATTGTTTGCCCTAGAATTCTTGTGAGAGTCAGCAGTCATTTCTGACTAGGATCAGCTGTACGTGTATCAGTTACATGTAGCTGGCAAGCAAAAATTTTGCACTGTTGAAGGAAGATGGTTGCTGTATAAAGCTGTTCTTAGAAATTAAGCAACAGAGAAAGTGCTGAGAACAGGAATATCCTCAGACAACAGTATTGTGTGGAATTGCCAGGTAAGCAATGACGCATGACGAGGACTGGGTTGAAATCTGATAACTGCATACCTCTGGTGTGTTGTATGACAAGGCCACATACTTCCAGGACTTGATAAAGTGTAGTTGTCATAGTTTAGGAGAGCGGGGAAAGTCTATTTTGGTGGGGAAAGGTATTTTTTATTATTATGTATAAACAAAAAGAAACTAAGTAATTGTATCTATAGATTAGGGGTAGGCAACCTATGGCACATATGCCGAAGGCGGCACGCGAGCTGATTTTCAGTGGCACTCGCACTGCCCAGGTCCTGGCCACCAGTCCAGGGGGTTCTGCATTTTAATTTAATTTTAAATGAAGCTTCTTAAACATTTTAAAAACATTATTTACTTTACATACAACAATAGTTAAGTTATATATCATAGACTTATAGAAAGAGACCTTCTAAAAACGTTAAAATGGATTACTGGCACACAAAGCCTTAAATTAGAGTGAATAAATGAAGACTCGGCACATCACTTCTGTAAGGTTGCCAACTTCTGAAAGGTTGCCGACCCCTGCTATAGATAATTGTCATTAACGGTAGTGTTCATTCTAGTCAGTTTAGTTAATGAAATTTAAAGTCTTTGGCCCATCTAAGATCCTAAAGCTCAGGTAGCTTTTATCACAATGTGTAAATCAAAGTAAGACCTCAATCATGCAGAGATTTATATACATGCTTAACTTTACATGTGTGTAGACGTCAGGGAATCTACTCACGCATACAGGTCTTTGCAGGACTGTGACCTATGTTACCACTCAGGCTGTTCAAGTAGACTGTGTTGCAGCATCTGCTTAGTGGTGTCTCAAATTACATGATCATTCCACATTGCAGTAAGATGGTAGCTCTTATCAAGAGCCACCAACATGAACTGTTACAGGCATACTGAAAACAACCACAACCTGAAAACAGTCCTGAACATGAATTTTGAATATACAGCATGTCTTTGAATCTTGTACTCCTCTGCACATGTAAAACTGAGGAAGCACAGAGCCACAGAACTGCTCTTCCCTTTCTGAGTCATTGTTTTGGCCTCTTTGGGAGACAGGGCCAGTGCCAAAGCAGAACAGCCAGGTATCATGAGAGGTACTTCTAATAGAAGGCTGAGATTGGCAGGAACATCAGGGGCAATTCAGACAGCTGGACCTGTCTGCACTTCCCTCCTCTCCAGAGCCTACACTGACTGCACTGACTTCTCATTCTTGTCTCTGCTACATAGCCATTGGTTGACCATGCCTTCTTACATGGTAAGTTTTACTGCTGCCTGTAGGGAAAATACCATGTAAAGTCACATGTTGCTTAGACACCTCTACCTTGTCTCTTGCAATGTACCCACAACAATGCAGCTATTGTGTAGAGACCACAAAGAGTAAATGTGGCTATACTATAGGGGAAGGATACTACCACATAGTTGTCTTTCCCCTCTTTGTAACCCTTAGCCCCTTTCTGATGATGTCTGCTTCCATCCCCTCTGTGCAATGGAGAGGAGCAGATGGCTATCATTTAGTAAATACATTTTTAAGAAGCTAAAAACCAAATTCTGATGTCATTCAGCCATTCACAACTCCTGTTGACTTCAGTGACTCAAAGGTATGAGTGGCTTTTCAATAAAATATTTTCAATAAAATTGAAAATCCTGAAATTCAACATTTTTGCATGTTGTTAAGAACTGTAAAACAGGCTAATTTTTGTGGGAAATTTTGCTATGATAGGCACATTTCTTAGCAAAAAGGGAAGTGTTTCCTAGTGCAAATGGGACCCTTTGTCCAAGTGAGGATGGATTTGAAGAGACAGGCTAACATTTGCTTTTTCACTTATTTTTGATTGGAAAAGAGCCATCTCATTGAAGCTGCAACTAAAGCCAAATCTGAAACTGTTAAATGCAGAACATTTTGTACAAAATCCTGGAAACCAGAAACTGAGAAGATAATACAGCTCTGACTGCAACTACTGTGGTTTTTCCTTTGTGAGAGTGAGACCTAGTATTTTGAAAATCTCAACTATAAAGAGTAAATCTAAAAGTTTCCCCACATCAAATAATTAAGATTAAGATTGCTAATTGTGATAGCAATGCCTTGTATCAGAGACAGACTAGAATACCACAAGCCAAAGACAGATAAGAGGAAATGAGTATTACCCCATCCTTCCAGCAATCCAATGACTATGGTCATTATTAGACCTCAAAACATCTGATAATATAAAAGACAGATTTTTTTAAGGCCAGTTGGGATTATTCTAATGAGCTAGTCTGACTTTCCGTCGTGACTGGTCCCATGTTCTGACCTGCAATCTCATGACTGTTCACCAGTTAGCTTACAAATTGACAAATGCTCACTCTAGAACTAGAATAAATCCATCTTTTTTTACAAAAAATAAAGCCACGGGAATGGGAAAATGGACAAAATATTTAATATATCTTTTAAATATTTTAACTCATTATTCCTTGAGAGAAAAAGTCACATAAAAGATATTATCTCACCCGCCTTGTCTCTCAAATAAACCAAACACCAAGACTCAGTCTCCTTTGAGCAATTTAACCATTAAGTTTAGGGGAAATTGGAAATCTTTCTGAAGGGTTTTTCTTTTTAATTTGCCCCCTAGATTGTAACTGAGAGGGACATGACAGACGTTCTAGAGGATTTGAATCCTCAACATTTTGTACTCTAGTCTCACATCATTATTATCCTCACTCTACAGAGGAGAAAAAACGAGTCACAAAGAGATTGACTTCTCCACAGGAAGGCCAGTACTTGGTGCTGATACTTCAGAGGCCACTAGCTGTAGTTGAAAGGAGAGTGGCAGGATCTTTCAAGGGTGCTGAAGAGACGAGTCAGATAAAATTCCTGCACTTTTGCCTCGTTAGGCATAACCTTCAGTTTATGAGACACGTAAATCAAGTATAACCTGTATCTCCTGGCTCCCAGTATGGTACCTCAAGGATACCCTTCCTCACTAAATGCAGCAGTTAAGATGCAGCCTTTGCATCTTTCCCTCCCCCCCAACATATACCTCCAATGCAGAAACTCCATAGGACTTAGAGACTTAAGAAACAGATACTACTCAGTATTGTTAGCACAAGATCATGGCATTCAGAGTGGGCCTAGCAGGCCATTTGGTGAGATAGCTGTGTGAGCTCAGGAGCTGGATTGGGTGACGTCACACTTGCCTGATGGGCAGGTACTTTTTCCTGGAGTCTGCCATTTTGTGCTCCAGAATATAATCTTTCACTTTAAAGGGCCTTATGCTTGCAAAGAAAATCTTAAAAAGAAGTGATGTCTGCCTAGTCTGCAGACACCCTGAAATGATAGCACAGAGACGAGAGTACTGACCCATTTAACCTCACAGCATGTTGACTCTGGAACCCAATGGTGCTGATTTAAATATTGACATTGTTAGGAGGATGATCACATTATGAACATCTTCACAATCTACTCTGAGTAGTGTCTCTTTTTGGCATCACAGATAGAGCGTGGGTAAGTATGTCAAGGGCCTAGTCCCTCTGTAGCACCCCCTCAGGTCATGGCAGGGTCATGGACTTACTCAGGCTACAGCGACCCAGGGTTTGGGCAGTTAGCATTATCAGCCCAAGATCAGAAATCCAGCTCTCCAGCTGAGTTTCTTGGGGGTTTACCTTTTCCAGAGTTGAGTCTTAAACAACAAAAAGTCTTAAAGAAGCCACCATTCACTTTTCCTTCCGGGGAGCCAGGGCAAGCCACATTCCAGCTTAACATTCTCTCATCAAGCATCAGGGAGCACCTGGTGGTAGTTGTTTATAGTGCAGCTCACCTTCCTCTGAGGGAGCTCAGACAGTCCGTAGGCATGGCAGCAGACTCTACCCTCTCTCCATGCCCTCCCTCATGAGCTGGAATGATCAGAAATTTACTGTCCTCCCAGAGCTACCTACTGTGGGTTGGGCATCTCCCCGCTTTGAACTCTTCCTCCAGTCCTGACATGCCTGCAGGTGTGGTAGGGCAGGACCACTCAAGCCCATAGCAACTCTTTAACCCTTTCCTGCCTGCTGCAGGATTATACTCCACTTATTTCTTTCTGATCACTGTGTGCACCAGTATCAGGGCATCCTGTTCAGGATCCTGTGGATGCTGAAAGGTTCCTAGTCTGAGTTGTAAATAAAAACTTGTGACCAGCTGATAAGACAGGCAAAAGTACAGGCTACAAAGCAGACAAGCTAATGTTCCCTCTGTGAATTCCCCATCCTCCTCTCGGCTACAGCCACCTACTTTGACAGTGAATAGCCACTTCCTCTTTGAAGTATCAGCACCCCCAACCCAATGACAACAATCTCTACCAGTCTCCCCACATAGAAAGAGCAGCACAACCAACACTCACACTGAGCTCTCAAGAACAGCATTTAAGGCATGAGAAAGATGGCTCGGCATCAGGGCACGGGCTGGGAAACCAGGAGATGTGGGTTCAGCTGCTGGTTCTACCTCAGACTAGCTGTGTGACCTGAGATAAGTCACTTAATCTATCTGTACCTCAGCACCCGCTGCTTAATTGGGAATAATACTCTCTTGGCATAAACTCTCTGGTGTTTGTGAGTTGCTCAGATTCTAGGTGATGGTGCCACGTAAGTACTGTACATAGACAGATGGGGACAATGGGGTGGGTGTCTACCTGCACTGGCTCGAGTAGAAGGAAAGAAGTTTGGTTGCCTGCCAGAAGTGGGGTCAGACATCTTCCTTGTAGAGGTGAATGGTTTGAGGCCATGATGGGGGAGAGAGGGGGGAATTTGGAGAGGAGGGCGGTTAGGAGTTTTCACTGGGGAGTGGCATGTGATTGTAACTTAGCACCAAGGCATGAACTCAATCAGTCTGCTCCTAGTCCGTATACACCATGTAAATTTGTTGAAGATCATATCATCTGGTAGATCTTAGAGGTTAATTCCTACATCTTACAATCCCCACTAACTACACCAGGGGTGGACAAACTACAGCCCACAGACTGCGTCCAGCCCCTCAGACCTTTTAATCTGGCCCCCGAGGAGTGGGGCCGGGGGCTTGCCCTGCTCCAGTGCTCCTATGTGTTCAGGACTGTGTGAGGGTATGCATGTTACTGCAGCTGCACAACCCAAATGTGCCTCACGTGCCATGAGAGCCTGGAACGTGCAAACTCACATGCCTGCTACTTGTTGGCTTAGGTGACTCTGCTGTTTTAGTAGTGTTAATATTCCATTGTTGAGGATAAATCAAAGAGTAGTTGGCCAGGGAGTGCCAGCTGCATTGGTCACATTAATCAAAGAGAGTGTGGAAAAGGGGTAAGTTTGGTTTAATTATTGTAATATATGTATGTATATTTGTACGTATATTTATAATAGTAAGTAAGGTTTAATGTTTATTTCCACTAAAATGTATCTTAAAAAAAATAATTTGAATATCTCTGAATTGTTAATTTTGTGAACATTCATGGCCCGCCATACAATTTCCATACCCAGATGTGGCCCTCAGGCCAAAAACTTTGCCCATCCCTGCATTACACTCATTGTCTGCTTGTAAAATTTCAGCAACATGGTCTTGTGCATGCTTTCTCACTTTACTTAAAAAAAACTAAGACCAAATCCCAGACTGAGTTGAGTTGCTGTTCAGTGGACAGGTAGCATTTCTGAAATTTATAGGCTGCACAATTTTTCTATTAAAGGCTAAATAAATCATAATGTTTTCAGATGGGTTTAAAAAACACACCTTAGGTCTTTAGAGTAATGCTTATAAATTTTGTATCAGCATTGCATCAGCATGTCACCATAAATCTGCTCATCCATAAGAAATGTTCAGGGATCGGGGAGAGGGGTGCGGAGGGGGAAGAAGCAAAAACTGGCAAGGAGGAGAGCAGGGAAGAAGGGGAAAAAAGACCAGACTTTAAACTACGGGTCTCGAGTATGTCATTGATGATAAAATAAAAGCAAAAAGGAGACAAATCATATTTTTCTTTGTGAGAACCCTAACTCCTGTTCTATAAGCCTCGTTGAAAGAAAATAATTTTACCACTTTAAAAAGAAACAAAATTAGAGAGAGGAACTTGCACACAAAGTACCCAGGGACTTCTGTGTGCATCCATCATGCTGTGCTAACCAGGAGGAGGAAAAGGCCTTAGTTTTGCCAGGAAAGCAGAATAGGTATTTTTGGAGACAGCACTTAATGGCCCACGCACTGGAAAGTGTGCGCCTTCCTTTAATATCCGTCTTTCACACTTAATTTTTCTCTGTCTTCTCCCACAGCCCCCTTCCATACTGGTCAGCTGCTATGAGGGCATTTGCGTTCAGCAGGCAGGACATATGACCTTGTCAAAATAAGGAACCTTATTCTGATCTCATTCACACCAAAGCAAATCTGGTATAGCGCTGCTGAAGTCAGCCAAGTTCCACCAGTGATCTCAGAACCAAACACAAAATCAGTGTCAACACCTCTCTATGGCCTAGCCTATAGGATCTAGCACTATATATATATATATATATATAAAATCAGTGCTAGAGCTGAAAAGTCAATTGCTTGCTGCTGTGAACGTGCCAGTGTAACACCGACAGATCCCAGTTGTTGGCTGCCAGGATCGAACATGGAACCCCTGGATCTAAATGCACGAGCCTCTGCTGCATGAGGTAAAAGCACCACACCAAGCAGGTATGGGTTATACCAGGTTCCCACAAATTCAGAGGGGAGCAGCAACTGATTAACCTGATTCTTTTTAATCACATTGTAGAGAACTCCCCCCGCACCGTTCCCTCAGAAGGCCCAAATCACTGTAGTCTCCTTGACAGCAAGTTAGGGTATGCTGGTGCTCATCTCATTCTGGGCAAAGGGGAGCATAGTGGCCACTGCCCAGCATCAAAGGGGTTAAAGGATGAACTGATAGACAGGGCCGGCTCCAGGTTTTCTGCCACCCCAAGCGGCGGGGGGGATGGGGTGGGGGAATAGCCGATCAGCGGCAGCTCAATCACGCCGCTCCATTCTTCGGCGGCAGTTTTGCGGCGGGTCCTTCACTCCCTCTCTTCCTCTTTGGCGGCACTTCGGCGGCAGCTCAAAGAGGAAGAAAGGGACTGAGGGACCCACTGCCCCAATAGCGGACGGAGTGCCGCCCCTTTGTATTGGCCGCCCCAAGTACCTGCTTCCTTAGCTGGTGCCTGGAGCCAGCCCTGCTGATAGACAGTTTGAATAAAAGTGAAATACAACAAATAGGACAGTTCTTAAAGGGACAGTGCCAAGGTAAATTAATTGCAGAGCATCTCCTCACCAGGATACACATACAGAGAGGGCCTTCTGTACCCCCATGTATGTGCCTATCTCCACCCCCATGTAATCAGGGATCCCGCATGGCAAATCACCCGTTTGATTCCAGCTCGGGTCAAAAGCAACCAGAAATTGTTCCCATCGGATGGCAATTTTGTTGTAAATTGCTGTATCCCACGTAAGCATGAAAGGCCTTTCATACTTACGCCCATTCCTAATAAGGAACTTTTCACCATCACAACTAGTTCTTTCATGGGCTTGAGCTCCTGGGAGACTGCGCAGCACTCTCCCCCTTAGGAGGTTCCTCTCCAGCTCTGTGCTGTGCCACACTGGTTGTGTGTGAGGGATGTCTGCAGTAGTGCTGCTTGTGCTGTCCCTGGCTCTGGCATTTGATGTGGGCATTGTTAGTAGATTGCTGTGCTTGTCCAAAATCTCATTCAAATAAACAAAGAATTTAGATGTGTTGTTTTTTTAAAGTTTAAAATGAAGCTTAATAATTTAGGCCTATAGGATTTCATCAGAGCCACAATGCCTGTCTCCAAAATGTGGCTTTAATTATGTGTTTAAAGAGCTCACAGCTTCTTCTACACCCACTTGAAGACCTGCAGCTCCAAAAGGACAGATCTGCATGTCTACTTAGTGTGAGCTGGCAGATCCTCCCAACTCCCCCAAGAAGGAGATGTGGTTTGAGCAGACAGCACTAAATACTAATCACAGTCAAAAAAAGGCAGTTCTGGGGAGAAAATGTTCAGTTCAACTTAATGTCAACCTTATCTGAAATAACTTGCACTCTTCGGCATCTACATCTGTGTAGTCACTAGTGGACTGCTTGGTTATAAGTGTATTTACACATCCGTCAGCTGAGTCAGTGACCCAGTGCAAAGTGTAGCACTCAGAAACATTATGTGGATTTGTTATGCTCCCTGGAGGGCTATGGATCCATAAACTGAGGCTACATCTACACTACAGGGGGGGGTCGATTTAAGATACGCAAATTCAGCTACGTGAATAGCGTAGCTGAATTCGACGTATTGCAGCCGACTTACCCCGCTGTGAGGACGGCGGCAAAATCGACCTCTGCGGCTTCCCGTCGACGGCGCTTACTCCCACCTCCGCTGGTGGAGTAAGAGCGTCGATTCGGGGATCGATTGTCACGTCCCAACGGGATGCGATAAATCGATCCCCGAGAGGTCGATTTCTACCCGCTGATTCAGGCGGGTAGTGTAGACCTAGCCTAAGATATCAACCAGACAGAGACATAGGAATTTGGTTAATGTTAATTTTGCTACAATAGTACTCAGTTTATGCAAAGGAAAACTCTGCCTATTCTGCTGAGATCAGCACAGTGACATGGCAAAGTTTAAATATGCCTTATTACACAAACATCCCAGAGATGATCACAGATCAAAAGGACCTGCCCCTATCTCCAGCTGTCTCATCTATGCCTCTCAGGGCCCACCCATTTATTTTACTCCTGCCTCAGACCTTTCCGGTGTCCCCAGGCCTAGCCCAGTGATTGAGTCAGTGGTGTCTTCCTGAGTCTGAGGACAGCCTAGAGCAATGAGTCTGAGTGTCATGAACTGCTCTGTCTATCTCAGGACTTGTCTACATACAGTATTTCTTAGAACTGAACTATATTTCTAAACCCATTTACTGAGCTAAACAAGCTACACTGATCTAAGCACTTGTCTATCAAACTGTGTCCACACTAGGGGGTTGCACCAATTCAATCATGTTGGTTTAGAACCAATACAGTTATGTACACCAGTGATTAATGGGCTGTTAACTCTGAGACCGGTTGCTCTCTGAGGATACCCCAACAAACAGCACCACAGAGGACTCTGTGGGAAAGATCCTTGCTGATGCCACTCCATCATGGAGTAGTGTCAGCAGAAGTCTCCCAAACATAGAACCCTGTGTCCGGTGGGAGAGGTTTTCTAGGCTAGACCCCACCCCATAGGATGGCAGGGAGCAATGTTGTGAAGAAAGGGGAGTCCTTAGCCTACCCAAACAGGAGTGGCAGGGCAGCTCCCATGAGCACAGCCCATGACAGAGACTCCGCAGAAAGCATCAGACATTTATATGGATAACAATAACATCCAGAGTTACAATAGTAAGGACTGAAAATACAAGAGTTTTGGAAGAGATATAAACACTCGGGCTTCAGGGTTTAAGACTCCAATTAATGTGCGGTAGAAAAAACTTCCCTGAGGGCAAATTATTCTATAAATGGCTTCTGCAGAGCTTCTTGCACCTTCCTCTGAAGAATCTCTTACTTGTTTCAGCTGGCAGCTCTTGTGGAGAGTGTGACAGGTTGGACCCCTTAAGGTGCCACCTGATGTGCTGAGATACCACTGAGCTCGCCTGTTCTGCCATCCAGGGCACCTTTTTTTACCTGTCTTGCTGAGCCAGGCTATTAAGTCTCCTCCAACACACAGTCTCTGGCTAGGGAAAGAGGAGGATCCAGGGAACTACAGGCCAGTCAGCCTCCCCTCAGTCCCTGGAAAAATCATGGAGCAGGTCCTCCAGGAATCAATTTTGAAGCACTTTGAGGAGAGGAAAGTGATCAGGAACAGTCGGCATGGATTCACAAAGGGCAAGTCTTGCCTCACTAACCTAATTGCCTTCTATGACGAGATAACTGGCGCTGTGGATGAGGGGAAAGCAGTGGACGTGTTATTCCTTGACTTTAGTAAAGCTTTTGATACGGCCTCCCGCAGTATTCTTGCCAGCAAGTTAAAGAAGTATGGGCTGGATGAATGGTGGATAGAAGGTGGATAGAAAGCTGGCTATATCATCGGGCTCAACGGGTAGTGATCAATGGCTCCATGTCTAATTGGCAGCCAGTATCAAGAGATGTGCCCCAAGGGTCAGTCCTGGGGCCGGTTTTGTTCAATATCTTCATTAATGATCTGGACGATGGCATGGATTGTACCCTCAGCAAGTTTGCAGATGACACTAAACTGGGAGGAGTGGCAGATACTCTGGAAGATAGGGATAGGATACAGCGGGACCTAGACAAATTAGGGGATTGGGCCAAAAGAAATCTGATGAGGTTCAACAAGGACAAGTGCAGAGTCCTGCACTTAGGCCGAAAGAATCCCATGCACTGCTACAGGCTAGGGACCGAGTGGCTAGGCAGCAGTTCTGCAGAAAAGGACCTACGGGTTACAGTGGACGAGAAGCTGGATATGAGTCAACAGTGTGCCCTTGTTGCCAAGAAAGGCTAACAGCATTTGGGGCTGTATAAGTAGGAACATTGCCAGCAGATTGAGGGACATGATCATTCCCCTCTATTCAGCATTGGTGAGGCCTCATCTGGAGTACTGTGTCCAATTTTGGGCCTCACAATACAAGAAGGATGTTGAAAAAATTGGAAAGAGTCCAGCAGAGGGCAACAAAAATGGTTAGGGGACTGGAGCACATGATTTATGAGGAGAGGCTGAGGGAACTGGGATTATTTATTCTTCAGAAGAGTGAGGGGGTATTTGATAGCAGCTCCAACTACCTGAAGGGGGGTTCCAAAGAGGATGGAGCTAGGCTGTTCTCAGTGGTGGCAGATGACAGTACAAGGAGCAATGGTTTCAAGTTGCAGTAGGGGAAATTTAGGTTGGATATTAGGAAAAAAATTTTCACTAGGTGAAGCACTGGAATGGGTTACCTAGGGAGGTGGTGGAATCTCCTTCCTTAGAGGTTTTTAAGGTCAGGCTTGACAAATCCCTGGCTAGGATGATTTAGTTGGGGATTAGTCCTGCTTCGAGCAGGAGGTCGGACTCGATGACCTCCTGAGGTCCCTTCCAACTCTGATATTCTATGATTCTATAATTCTAAACATGTTTGCTTCCCAGTCTATGTTCCCTTAGCTTCCTAGAGTTGGATTTAAATTAAATATTGCTTGGATCAAACATCTGGGGCCCAATATTAGGAGAGGAGGGTGTTCAGCACCTCTTAGGACCAGTCCCTATGTCAACTATATCAGCATCTGTATTCCCTAGAATGGAATAACTTTGGATTTTATTAAAGAACGTCTCTACTCTTTGTCTAGTTGCCTTTTCTATTAACTGTTTCCATATGTATTCTAGTTGCTTTACAAAATCTCTCCATAATTGTACTCTCCCATTTATTCTAATGGTGCTAGTTACATATCATATATGTTACAAGAAGCCCTGTGGTGAAGACCTAAAACATCCTGGAGGGCATTCAACCCCCTGATTTTCCTCCCCCATCTTTCTTCACTAATGGCTTTCCTCATTAATGAGCAAAACTTCTCTGCCTCATAATTCCTAAGATCAGTTTTAGAGCTGCATTTCAGTGATTCTATGGGTTTGATTCCCCGTAGAAAGACAATTCTGTGATGAAAACCACAAATGTCAGTTCAGTGGGCCAAACTGTTAAGTCTTTTTCCAGTGTGTGGATCTGCTGCATCAGCTGAGAGAGAGAGAGAGAAATTATACCTCCATACTTCTGTTATACAATGATAGAGCAACAGTTTGAAGACACACACACATTTCTGAACAGTTGCACCAAAATTGCAAATCATTGTGACTGACAAGTTCCTGTTTGAAAAATGCAGAAATAGTAGCTGAACCGACATAGCATTAACTGTGCAATTATTTTTAAGCATCACATCACTGAGCAACATTTTTTTTCAGGATTTAACTTATGCTAAATGACTTTGAAGTGAAATAATGAGCTGTGAGGCTCATAACATGTTATTAAGAGTTTGAGATTGGGTTTGGCAATTGGGATTGGGTTTGGCAATTCAAATGATCTCTAAGGGAAGAAGGGATATTTCTGAGCTGTTGCACTCTGAATATTTTGAGCTACTGAGAAGATATTTATGAGAAGTGAGGGCTGTTTTTGTCTTTAATCCAGGTTCTGACTCTGATGTGCAGTTTGTAAGCTGCTTTGCACTGCAGAGTTGAAATCCTGAAATATCAATGATGTCACCTTCTGCTGCTGTTCTGTATATGCTACTGCACAGACTCAGTATCATTTTGTTAATTCTATCATTTGGGTTACAGTTTCAGCCAAAGCAACATGGATCAGAGATGATACAACTGCACCATTCTAAAACATGCCTGAAGCTTCCTGAGACTGAGGTGTTATGAAAAATGCACAGCACTAAAAACAAGACGTCAGTGTCAATTTTCAGGAAAATGGATCAATAAAGTGGAGCTCTCGGCATGGCTTTTTGTAGGAGGATTGGTGCGGTCTGTCTTATGCCTTTTGTAAAATATTTCAGTGAAACCTTCAAATGATGTGCTTTTTTGGTTTTGACTTCATTTCTGAATTTTTTGAAATATATTTATCATCTAAAGATGTAAAGAGAGAGTTAACAACGTCCCATTTGATACACTGTTTAGTGATCTCACTAAGTTAGAAATGAAATCTATTTAATCATAAAAGAGAACTGAAGTGTATTAAAACTACTTACCCACCCCAGCACAGGAAGAATTAGTGGTAAAAGCTATTTCTGCCATCACAGATGACGCTTTAACCCTTTGAGTTCAACAGCTCATGCTAAGCCTTTTAATGCTGTCCTGTTTCCACTGAGATACAGCGTAGGTCAGTCAAAAGCCAAATGATTGACCCATTGAGGAGTGTTAAATGTCTAGGGAGCACAGATCATTAAGTGACAAGAAAGTGAATATCTCTGAGTTCTGTGGGACCTTTCTTTTTCTCTGAGCCCAGCTTTGTGGCAGAAAGGAGAGCATTTAAAGCTCTTGTGCCTTAATGCTCTATGGGACTGTGCACAGAATGAACGTACTAAAAGGCTGTATATGGTTATAAAATAATAGAATGAGAGAAAGGGTTACGCCAATGAAATTAAAAACAGCGTTTTTCAACAGGTCTGTTGAGGTATAAGTCACAAGGGTGAGAAAAAAATTCTAAGCTTTTCTGCAGCCAAGATCTGAAATGTAAAAGTGATTTCCTCCTTTATGCACGGGGTTTGTGTGAGTGTGTCTCTACTGTGGGAAAATGAACTTTTTTCAGTCACCCCTGACATCTGACCGCTCAGCTGATCACGAGAACATTGTGGTAAACCACAGCTCAACTTGAAATTATCTTTTTTAGAACACAGTTCCTGTCGAATTGGATGGCACCTCCTGCATCACCTGCTCTTCAGCTGAAAAGCCCTTCCTTTCTTATCTCAATCTTTTGCTCAAATCTGTATTGGTATAGATTGTATATTTCAAAATCTTTAAAAGCAAAATGCATCAATCTTTAAGGGCCAAATTCTGCAGCCCACTGGGACTACCTGTGTGATTAAGCGCAATTCAGCATGAGTAAGGGTGCCAGAATTTTGCCCAAAATAGGCAAAAGACATTTAAAGATTGTTCAAAAAAAGTACACATGGCACCCATTTTGCAATTTGAGCTTGATTTTAAAATGTGATGTATGGAAGCATTAAGGAACCCGCAAGCCAAAACAAACACATCTTTTGAATGTTCCCCAGAAGAGAGATCAAGCAAGACTGTGTATATACAATATTCCTGCTGTTGTAACACCCTTTGACAGTTATGATATCTTACTTTATGCCTAAGTAAGGGCAGACAGATGTACTTAAAGTGAAAATCTGGGAGGAAACCATTGTAAGTACAGTAGGACCTCATAGTTACGAACACCAGAGTTACAAACTGACCAGTCAACCACACACCTCATTTGGAACCAAAAGTATGCAATCAGGCAGCAGCAGAGAGGGAGAAAAATAGCTAATACAGTATAATATTGTGTTAAACGTAAACTACTTAAAAATAAAGTGAAAAGAACATTTTTTCTTCTGCATAATGAAGTTTCAATGCAGTATTAAGTAAATGTTCAGTTGTTAACTTTTGAAAGAACTACAATGTTTTGTTCAGAGTTATGAACATTTCAGAGTTACAAACAACCTCTGTTCCCAAGGTCTTTGTAACTCTGAGTTTCTACTGTAAACAAACGCCATCTTGTTTCTTACCTTCCTTTTTTTAGGGAATGTATATACGCTATGGCTGTGTTTTAGCCATGGGGTTCTAGCCCCCTTGTGAGCTGCCTTACAGCATTGCCCTGGTAGTGCTTCACACAACCCGCTCCAGAGTGCTGAAATGTTGGACACCAAGAGGCCCAGTGCACAGAGCTGGCTGTACTCCTCAGTTTCCAATCTGGGTGGAAAGGGTTCTGGCCAATAATGCACTGCTCAGTTCTAGTGCATGTCATTGGAATATAGGTCAGCTTTTACTGGCCTCTATTCCAAGCAAGCATGGGTCAC
Organism: Trachemys scripta elegans; assembly: GCF_013100865.1. NCBI lineage: Eukaryota > Metazoa > Chordata > Testudines > Emydidae > Trachemys > Trachemys scripta. The sequence continues at coordinate 91,924,577 of NC_048304.1, read as the reverse complement.
TTGGGTCATAGCCTATTCCCAGCACATTTTTTTAGCTCCAAGAGAGACACAAATAAAAAGGAGAAAGGGACAGATTAGGAAGGGAAAACAATAAGATGGAAGAAGGAAAGAGGATCGTTCTTCGTCATTTTCTGTCTAGCACATTTAATTTAAATTCCCAAACTTTCTTGACCTTTTTCCTCAATCACCAAGCTAAATAAAATGTCTCAGTCCTGCAGCCAGGCCAGCAGGCTGAAGGTCAGCATGCGAGGCAGAACACAGCTGCCAATTATTTTTGCTATAGGCAATGACTTTTCCTTAACACTTGATTCCACTACTGAAGTGAGCGGATAATGTGTGTAGCTGTTTCAGATCGTTGGAGAAAACAAATGACTTTCACTTACTGAACAGTTCAGATACAAAGAGATGGACCTGCAGATGTTCTTTTTCCAGCAGGTTAGTGATGGGTCACCATAATAGCTACTGGCCTTGTAAAATTATTACCTCTTTATTGGGACACTGTGTGGCAGTTTAAGTCCAAAACTCAGGTTTTCAGTATTGCCAACTTTTGCCATTTTCTATGTAGCGCTTTCTTTAAAGTCCCAGTTCCTGGAGTCATGTTGTTATGTGCAAATCTCAGCTTTCTTTTTTTTTTTTTTAAAGAAAATTTTCAGTCCTCATGATTTGGGAGAAAGGTTTGAAACATGCACCCTACAGGCTCAAAAACCAGAAGGCAAATAAAAAGAATCACAAATTTATTACATTTTTAATCTCTTGATTTTTAAGCCAATCTCTCAGCTTTGGGAGGCCTGAGTCAGGATTTTTTTAATACCTGCTCTTGTTTTGCAAAAGTTAAATAAGCCTGATTTCCCTCCCCCCCCCCCAAAAAAAAAGGGGGGGCTTATAAAACATAATAGGAATGGAAATATTTTCAGGGTATTTTGTTAGTCAAAATCATTTGTTTTCTTTAAATATTCCCCCATGGTGTTTCTAACCCCGCCCTGGCAGGGCTTGGGTAGTGAGTTGGAACCAGGAAGTGAAACAGAAAATGAAACTGACCAGCTGTGGCACTCACACTGTCCTGGCCACCGATCTGGGGGGCTCTGCATTTTAATTTAATTTTAAATGACGCTTCTTAAACATTTTAAAAATCTTATTTACTTTACATACAACAATAGTTTAGTTATATATTATAGACTTATAGAAAGAGACCTTCTAAAAACATTAAAATGTATGACTGGCATGCAAAACCTTAAATTAGAGTGAATAAATGAAGACTCAGCATACCTCTTCTGAAAGGTTGCCGACCCCTGAGCTAGTGTGTCCTATAACAACAATGAATTGTGCTTTGTTATTAAGTTTTAATTGGAAAGGGTAGGACTAACTACTGTGTTTCAGACCCCTGCTGTGGATTTCCTAGATAATCATGTACAAGTTTCCTTGCATTTGCCCAGCTCTGTCTTCTTTCCTCAGCGGGAGGAGCCAAATACACAGTATTTCATTCCATGCACATTAGGGCACTTCTATGGTCCTTTCTCGTGAAAAACAACTACCACTTGTCCCAAACTGGGCTTCATGCAGCCCTGGGATGTCACAAATTCCACTAGTATAACCCATAGCTGAGAACCCTGGTAGCAGAAATTACACATAGAAATGATTTTCAGTAGCTTAATGTCTCCTTTGGAGAGTTGGTTGTGAATGGCTGGTGCTGGCTGGGAATAAGGCATAGCCCGAGCATCTGAGTGATGCACTCATTATCTGCACACCATTGGACAGCAGCCATTGGAAAGACACCTGTGCCTTGTTACCCTTTAAAGCTACTCTCCCAAGGAGAACACTCAAGGATGGGAGCAGTGCAAATATCCACCTGCCTGCCCCTATGAAATTAATTCCCCCATCCACCACACACACAGAAGATAGGGATTGTCCACCTCCCTCTCGCTGGTCTGGGGCCAGCTGACAGTCAATCCACTCCCTAGAGAGCAGCCACAGGGCTGTTCTAAACTGGATTTTGCTGATATGGCCCCAAAGGCAACAGTCCACTGCAAGAGATAGCCAGAATGCAGAGGTGTTCTAGTCATGCCCCTTCTCCATGGCCATGCCTCCGACACACTTCCTACACTGGAGCCAGTTGCCTTCAGGCTGACTATACCAGCTGTATGCCAGCCAAGGATTCTCCTATGCCACAGGGCTCCCCCTGTAGCCAGTGGAGAATGTTTTAATAATTTACCTTTATGTTGCTCAAACAGTACACTCCCTGACATCTAGCTGCACCCATTTACTGACATGTTACTTACAAGCTGGCATTACTTGCACATTAGTAAGTGGGTGCAGGTTGATGTCAGGGAGTGTAACACATATTGCCATATCCATCACCTCTGAAGTTTGCCCTAGGTGTACAGATTAATTACATAAAACGTGCCGCCTATAAATAAATTATTTTCTGCACAGGTGTATGAACAAGTTGTTTTTTTGCATTGCAGCAAACTGGAGTCTTTTTCCCACAGAGGTTTACACTTGGAGTTTATAATGTGCTCTGGGTATTTTTCAGTGTGGTGGGGAAACATGGAAAGTAGAAGAGCTGTTTTTCCTTCTGCAGAGGAAAAGGGGGAATAGTCATCTCTCTCCGGTGAAAGCTTTGCCTTCATTGTCCTTGCAATGGAAGAAGCAGTCCAATCCCTGTCTAAAGAAGAGGGAGCAAATCTGGCTATAAATGGAGTGCATCAGCAGTACAGTGAATTGCTCAGAAAGTGGTGGGAATTCGCAGAAAACTAATGCTCTAACTAGAATGAGACACAACTTTCCAGACATCATGAAAACAACAAGAATAGCAAGCAATAATTGAGAGGGCTAAGAGAAGGGATGACATCACTCAACTGCAGTTGGAGTAATGCACGCAGGAGCAGAGTGTACCGCCTAGATGTCTGCTCTACAGCTGCAATTTTAGGAGCTGCTTCAGATCTGTGTTATGTGATTCTGCTGCAGTGTTTACACTAAAGTCTACATTTTATTCAGTTTAGAATAGAAGTACAGATTTATGAAAACAGCCAGGGAAAAGAAAGACGAGACTAGACCCCTTTATTAGTCAGAAGAGATTGCCTGCTGCTTCAGTGACAATGACAGTATCCACTGTAGGGCAGAAAATTTTTCTCAAGTGACTTGAAAAGATTTTAGCTCTACTGTGGTTAACCCATCAGAGGCCTCTTCCTGTAGCTCAGAGGACAGCAAGATTCAACATGTGCTGGCCATTTGGGGAACAGATTCATAATGAACAGATATAAGATTTCAGGAGGCCACAGAGACTTAAAAAAAGTATCCTTCTGACACTAATTTAGCAATTTTTTTCCCCTTCTCGTTTTATACATGGCAAAAGTATTTTATACCAAATATTAATGAGCTTGGAGAGCTCTTATGTCTCACTGATTTGATTTTAAAATGCTTTATGTCAAAGTAGTAATTTATCTAGTTGATTTGTAAGATCCTTAGAGAGCAGCTCTATGCTGAAAAAGGGCTATATAAAAATGGCACCTTCTTACTCAATAGATCTCTTCATGGTGTATTCAGGATCATATCTGCTTACGTTAGTGACAAAAGTACGTTGTTGCTTCTTTTTACTCCAGTTAGCACTACAGACCCAAATAGCTCTGGAAGAGTGAGCTGGAGTCCTTTCTGGCTCTCACACTGTTGACAAACTTGTACGGTAAGTTCCAGGGCCAGCTTTACCTACAAACAAGGACTTTTCACAAGTATAACTGAGGGCAGAGTTGGACATCTAGATTTGTTATGACACCTTTATTATGATGCATGAGCACACTCCACAGACTATCACACCCCATAATGAGCCCTTATTCTCTATTCCTGCCAAGCTACAGTCAGCAAAGGAATGGAATGCAGGGAGAAGCTGGATTTACTTTGCCCCTCTTTATATTGTGGGGCCATTCTGGGTTCCGCCTCGCCCCTGGCATAAGTTAATACAGCCTAAGGACTGGTACTGGTCTGTAGGGGCTGTTGCAGTAGCCACCCCTCAGATGCCCCTTTCCCGACAGCCATGCCTTGATATGCCTCTTATTCTAGTGGTTACAAGGTGTTTAGCGTAGAGCCAAGGATGCTAGCTTCACATGCTCCAAGGAAGTGCCTACACTAGAGGTATTGTTTCAGCCCTTTTACATTACTGGGAGCAGCATAAAGGAGAAATGGAGACTCAGGCCCAACATCCTGAAATTCACTTTGGTAGTCACTGAGGGAAATAAAGATACTCATGAGACCATTTCCAGACCCTTTACAGAGCAGGGCCATACTCTAAGGAGAAGAAGCTCCTCAGCCAAGCCAACCAGAAAGAGACTGTATGCAGGGCTGCCCAGTGGGGCGGGGGGGCAAGTGGGGCAATTTGCCCCAGGCCCCGCGAGCCCTGGCCCGGCGGCGGTCTGGGTCTTCGGCGGCAGGGGGCCCTTCAGTCGCTCCTGGTCTTCAGCAGCATTTCAGCGGCGGGTCCTTCAGTGCTGCCGAAGACGCGGAGCGACTGAAGGGCCCCCGTTGCCAAAAAGCCGCCGAAGACCCAGACCACTGCCGGGTGAGTACAAGCGCTGCAGCTCCCCCGCTTTGCCCCAGGCTCCCTGAATCCTCTGGGCGCTCCTGACTGTCTGTGACTTATTACAAATACTTGACAGCCAACTGGTTCTTTTCTTACATGTAAAAGGTCAACAAAGAGAATCTCACAATATTATTTATAAGACATTAAAAACTGTCTACAGCTATTGTACATTTTGTTAAACCTTTTATACAGCTGGCAAACCTGTATTCGCCTAAATCTATATTCTCTGGTGCTCTGAAGCTCTCCTGTTTTCCATTACATGTGTCTGACAAAGTGGGTATTCACGAAAGGTTATGCTCCAATACATCTGTTAGTCTTAAAGGTGCCACAGGACTCTCTGTTGCTTTTTACAGATCCAGACTAACACGGCTACCCCTCTGATATCTGTTTTGCCATTATTGCTGACATTTTCTTGACTCAAACTGTTCTGATATGGAACCCACTGGGTAGCTCTAGGAATACCCCCCACTTCAGGAGTTACCTACTAACACTCTGAATAAAGTTAAATATGTACCTCTTAATACTTAAGTAATAATGCTCCCAGCAGGCCTTTTAACTGTGGATGCCCCAAACATTAATAAATTAAAGCTCACAGCATCCTTGTGAGGTAGGTATTATTATTCTCTTTTGGCAGATGGGGAAATGGAAGCAGAGATATTAACAAAATTACACAACAAGCCTATGGCAGATCCAGGAATATAGCTCAGTATAGTCTGTCTCCCTAATCTCTGCTTTAATTGCCCATTTTGTAGTAGTAGTAGTAGTAGTAGTATTTAACGTGTATATTGCTGTAGCATCTAAGGGCTGCAACCAGGTTAGAGCCCCATCACAGTCGACTATGCACACACACATAATAAATGGCAGTCTCAGCTCCTTCCTCTCTTGAAGACTTTAAACAAAAATCACCGAGTGATGAAATTCTAGAGCCAAATACTATTCTTGGCTGGATGTCTTCATGGGCCTGATGCACACATACAAGAATGTGAGCTCTCAGTGACTGTCTTTTTGTTCTGTTTCTACAGCACCTAGTACAATGGGACCCTAGGCGCTACAGTAATACAAATAATAGCAAAATGTGCCCTTTTCTGTGTATGGGGTCATAGCCTGCTCTCCTTTGGATTCCGGTACCACTCATCTTTTCTTTTGGATTCTGATGCTTAGACTACTCAAGAAATTGCTTCTGCCGGCTAAGATGTCTGTATTTAGAGCTAAGCCAACCTTCTGAATTACACTAGGCACAATTTTTTAAATACAAAGTTAGGATATTTTGACAAATTCTGAGCCATTTCACCCACAATGTAAAATCAAGCAAAGGGAATTTAGTCCCAATTCATACTGTTAAAAAACTGGGAGGCATTAAAGTCCAGCTCATAGCTTTTTAGCCCCAGCTGGCACCAGAGGGATAGGCTGGAGGCATGCTGCAACAGGAGCCCCAGGAAGGATTCCTGCTGCTGACTCAGTCAGAATTCCTCCCGAGGGAGCATGCCACCCTTCCGTGATTTTATTTGCTTTTGGAAGTGGTCCCATGTGTACTCCCTACCATACCAGGCAAACTCAGTCAGGGGCTATGGAGGAGGAATGAGATCATAGCCCAACTGTTGCTCCATCTCTCTTTCCTTCTTCTCAAAAGGTTAACTTAACACTGCCAGCAGGCCTACTCAAGAGCAGAGCATGCATTCCCCCATGGGATGGTTTCTAGCCACTGTGCATAGTGGGAAAAGGGCAGTCTACCTTGCATCCTCTCAACCACCCATGGAAGGCCAAACACAAACTACCCATAAGCTAAGAACCTTGACTTGTCTTGGGGAGCATTTCTAATCCGCTTTGGAGCTCTTTTGCCACCTTTCCCATATAGCCTCTACTTCACTATACTCTCAACTGCTGCATTGCCCTCCTAGTATAGGATGACAATATAGTCCAGTCAGGCTCTAAGGCTCAGATTCTCAAAGGTGTTTAGGTGCTTAACCCCCTCTGAAAGCAAGGGGACTGAAGTAGTGACTAAAATACCTTTGAGTGTGTGGGCCTAAGTCCCTACTGCTATGACTCATTCATTACAAGTTATGCAGGTCTTTGAGACTGAAGTTTGTAAGACCAATTTCACTAAAGTTTTGTTCTTTATATTGAAAATAAACCTTATTGAAACTTTTACTTAAGCAATATTGTAGGGCATGTGAGAAAGAAACGTTAGCAACACTCACACGGTGAAGTCTTGGCCTCATTGAGATCAACAGGAGTTTTGTCATTGACTTCAATAGAACAGGCATTTCACCCAGAATATTTTATATTTTTCCTGTAACAGAAATAAAGCATAGTTCATGGAGGGTGGGTGGTGTTTTATTCTCCATAAGAATGTTAGGTGTGGAGTATATTTTTTGCATGGCTCTAATTGAGAGATGAAGTGCACAAAGTAACAGAGATTGTTGAAGGGAGAAGAGGTTGAAAAAACAAGGAGTAGATTTTCCAGAACCATTGGCTTTTACTTTTGAATACTGTTATGTTCAACACCCTTTTGGTCCATCCTCGTGTTTCAGGCCTGTAAAGGAAGCTCAGGCACCATGGAGTTGAATGAGTAAGTACTGTATGCAAAGGTCCACCAACCAAAGCTTCTTTATAGTCACAAACTTGGACTATGTATAAATTCAAACCCTGAGTTTTCTCTGAGGTATCTACTCAATATCATCTAAAAGCAACTAGGGAAAGGAGCTCTCTCATAGGATTTATCCATCCATTCCTCCCTTGTTCTTCTGCAACTGGTGGTTCCCGCTTAGTCCACAGAGGGAGAAAAAAGCCCATGAACTTTTTATATTCTGTTGCATGCTGTATGTTCTAGAGAGCTGGATTTCTTTGGTGTTAATTGTTTACAGACAAAAACCTGAAGTGGCATTCATTGATTTATTGTCAACTCAAAGGACTCCATTTTAGCCAGCCAAGTTTGTGCCTAGTAAAACTAGTAATTTTAGAAAGGGACATCTGTTTAAAATGAATGTCTATACCTATCACAAAAGCCGGAGAGCAATACTGTGTATTACACCCATGCAGCTTTCTTGCATGGCCATATGCACACAACACTGTTTCTTCTAATGAAAATAGTACACATTTAAATACCAAGAAAAGAAATCCCAAAAAGAAAATCCCCACAAGGAATGCTCAGAGAGGGTTAATTTTATCCCCAGCCCCCTTTTTTTCTTTTTTTTTAAATAATGAAATTAGTTGTTCCATAGTCACTTGAAGGGCCAAGCTCGGTCTTCTTACAGAACAATACATGCTGTGCTCTCTATGTGAATGCACTTATGGTGAACTTTGAGCTACACATCTGCTACAGAGAAGTAACTCTGATTCCCAATTGGCCATTACTAGCAGAAGACACAGGGTTCATCCATGCTTTAGCATATTTTTATTAGATATACTTCAGCCTTACAGGCATAATAGATTGGTAGTTACTATTTATACACCTCATTAAAATGCCCCCTCAAGTTTTATTATTTCCATTTGGTGAATGAAAGCAGAAGCTCTCTATTACAAAAGGTAGTGACTATTTGACTAATATATAGCGTATTAACAGCATAATCCTCTTTTTATTTTTCAACTCCTAACTCACAGCCACAGAAGTGTAAATGAGACTGAACTAGGAATTTCCTCGGGCGATTTTTCTTTTCTGTGTGAATTAACATGAAAGGTCTGGGTGAAGTGATTGCTGAAAATTATTGATCACAATCCATCTTTAGGGAATAGCTTTTCCCTTCTGAGCTCTGATTTTTCTGGCTTCTTTCAAACGTTATCCCTTGAACTTTGATTAAATGAAATGATGGAGAGGGAGAAGAGAGAGTTAAGCACAAGAGTTTGAATGAGATAGTGCTGCTTATCTGCAAACAGCACTTCTCTCTCTCTCACACTGATTTACACATACTCTGAGCTGATTATAAGTGATTTATAGAAAAACTGATTCCATGGCCTGTGTTCAAAAGATCAGAGGTTAAATTCATATTTGATGGGTTCTGTAAAACCCTCTCTAACTGGCAGCAAAAATGCCTCAGCTCATTACGTTGTCTTTGTAAACAAGATGTTTGCCTTAGCAGACTGTCTGGTAAAATATTTTAGATAAATATTACTCCGTGCTTTTATCACATTGACCTTCGTCTTCTGGCACCATGAGTTACAATCTCAGGTATAGATTTAACCTCATGATAAGGTTTAGGGTTGCTGATCTATTCCTGATTAGCTCTCTTAAGTCCCCAAATTTCTGGAGCCGGTGGTTGAGTGGGATGGGAGTGAGCATATTCAGAGTCTGGTCATCTACCAGCTATAACTCCATCCCACTGCTGAATGAAATTAATAAATAGCACCCACAGCAAAACACTTTGTAGGTCTAAGAATACCTACAGGAGTCGGTAAGTGTTACAGAGTAGACATTAAGGGTCTGTCTGATCCTTGCAATGCTTACTCCTATGGGTAGTACTTAATTATGCAAACAGTCCCAGGAATTCAATGGCACTAATTTTGTAAGGAAGGATTTCAGGATCAGTGCCTATACAAGGTAAAGGCAATGAGTATATATCTAGTTGTAGAGAGATATGTACTAGATAAATTAGGCTTTTTTCAGTTTTTGCCCATAACGAAATACATTTGATATTTTCAGAAACCTTAGAACGTGTTTATTACAGCATAAAATCAGGAACAAATATACCCCTACCCCAATATAACGCTGTCCTCGGGAGCCAAAAAAAATCGTATTGCGTTATAGGTGAAACCGCGTTATACTGAACATGCTTTGATCTGCTGGAGCACGCAGCCCCCCCCCCCCCCCCAGGCGCTGCTTTACCGCGTTATATCCAAATTCGTGTTATATCGGGTTGCGTTATATCGGGGTAGAAATGTATCGACATTTGTTACTTTAAAAACTTTTGGTGGCTCACATAATTGAAAAAAAATTATGAAATTAAATTACCACAGTATTACTATACAATGGTACTAATACGATCGTTATTTACACAGCAGAAGTGAGGGCTCTTTGGGTCATAGCCAGCAATATAAACTGAAAAGGCACTAGATGACAGAATAATGTCTGTTACTTAGACTAAAGCCAGTATCTGCTAGGACAATGGAGGCACAACACTTGGCACTGCAAGCAGATGAAGGATCTCAGAGAGACCCAAGAGCTCTCCAGATTGGGCACAGAAAATGTATCTGGGGCCCTTCTATTATTTTAAACATATTTTATTACAAGTAGCAGTATGATGACAGATGGTTACACAGACTGCTATAACAAAACCACGTGAGCAGTGTTGTTATGCTGATGATCACCTCTTAGACACTACTGAGTCTTCAGATGCTACACATTTTGCTATGTATGTACTGTGGTTAAAAAACAAAGGAAATTAACATACACAAAACCATATTTGATTACACCTGGGAGCAACAAAACCTACCCAAAGCCATGAAACTCCTAACAGGAGCGGACACACTGATTGCTGTGCAGCTAGGTCTATGGGTCGCCTGTGGCTTTGCAAAGCATTTTTAAGGCAATTGCAGAATTTTTCAAAGCAGCTACAGAGAGTTATTTTTTGGCTGTTTTTGTAAGCTACTTCTCTCAACTCAGAAGTCCTAGAAGTTTAAAAATTGTTCAGTCAAGAACAAGAATTGTTTCTGGGGCCTACAGGGTAAAATGAGGGAATAGGACCTAGCTGTGAAAGCCAGTGGTGGTACTCATTTACTCTAAGAAATCCTATTAGTTATCCTAGTTCCTGTCTAGATACTAGGTCATTTTTCAGCTGTTTTAAGGTAATTTTGGATGTTTCATCTGAAAACACTATACATATCTTATTAATTTTGGTCACGACATCAAAGGGTTTCCCATATCAGTGGGGACATGTATATTATCTGTAACATGCATAGGGAATGTATGCATTATATATAGTGTATGTTTGCGTACTGAGATGAATGAAGGTAACTAGGACCCATATTTGATGTAACTGTTTCTTTATTTAGTATCTATAATTTTTTATCCTGGAAATAGCTTCAGTGTTTCCCCTTGCCCCCTGGAAAATGAAATGCCAACAACCCAGCAGTCAGGAGTAAGACTATACAATAGCACACCAGTATGCTATCCAGATGGAAAGGGGGGATAGACAGGGAAAGGGGAGATTTTAAATTATACACCAAAAATCCATTGTCTTTGTAATCTTAAAGATTTTTTTCTACCTGTATTGGTTATCAGTATGTCAAGAGCTAGTTTTCTATTTGTACACAGGGCTGCCCGGGGAGGGGGGGGGGGGAGGGGCAAGTGGGGCAATTTGCCCCAGGCTCTGGGCCCCACAGGGGCCCCCACGAGAATATAGTATTCTATAGTATTGCAACTTTTTTTATGGAAGGGGCCCCCAAAATTGCTTTGCCCCAGACCCCCTTAATCCTCTGGGCGGCCCTGTTTGTACATACTATAAATATGTACATTATTTATGTAAGGCTATTTTGTGCCATTAGGTTTCATGCATGTCCTCTGGGTAATGCCCAAGTAAAGGGATTTTGGGAGGGGAAACATCACTGACATAGAGAAACGGAATCTTTTTCTCCAACCCAGACAGGGCCTGGGGCATATGTGCAGCAGCAACAAATGTGTTGCCACAGTAGTCATGGGCTTTTGGTCTACATTCTCCACTCCTCCCTCCCAGCCTCTCATGCTCTTCAGGCAGTTACAGGGTTTGTGGTCAATGGACCTGTGCAGCTTTTTCATTAGGAGCCTGATCCAAAGCCCACTAAAGTCAATAGAAAGTCTCCTATGTGGTTTGATGGGCTCTGATCAGGCCCTTACCAGCTGGCAGTTGAGTGCTGTGTGGGAATGACATTTTTCCTTTTCCTCAGATGTCCTCTCTGTACTTGTTCACCCATATGATTGTCATGGACAGACAGGATCAGCAGATTGCTTATATCTCACAGCATTATATCTCTGACCCTTAGACTGACTTTCAAAGGCATCAGTGAGCAGCAGGGTTTTAGTGTCATGAGCTAGCTAAATTGTGCTCAAATTATGTGAGCATCTGCAAGAAAACCTGGGAAGTCAGAGTCATTGCACACAACACCTCTGTAGCTGCGCAGCTGTTAATTTCAGAGCTGGATGAAATTCAAAGTTGGTGTTCCACAAAATTTAAATCAAACTTTTACCATTCTATTTGACAGGATTTGCTCCTCCAACTCCCAACCCTACTCCCCAAATTTTCCATTTTGTGAAATATTAGTAAAATGGCAGTTTTTACAATAAAATATGCAGCAAAAATATATTTCTACTTGTATTGTATAGTCACTTTTGATGAGATGATCCCCTTTTCACCTTAACTTGGGCCATGGAATTTGTCTGGCTTCAACTTCCATCCATTGGTTCTTATTACAGCTCTCTCTGCTAGATGAAGCACTATTTTCTCCCCAGAAAGGTACATATACACTGTAATTGAGTTCTCTCTCAAACATCTTTTTGATAAAGTAAACAGACTGACAGTCCAGTTCTGTTTATCCTGGAAGACGTGAGGGTGGAAGCCAGACACTTCTTTGCAGTAGCAGAATGTTGCATTGAGGATTTTTATATTCTTCTGATTTGTACATTATGGGCTATCTTCTGCTCTCAGTTACACCAGTGTCTATCTTCAGTATCTACATTGAAGTCAATGGAGTTTTTCCAGATTCACACCAATGTAACAAAGCAGACTTTGTCCCCAAGCATCTCTGGCACTGGTTAGTTCTGCTTCTACAGGATAAACATCAGGAACTGTTTAAAAAAAAACTTTATGGGATTAACTCAGCCCACTACACATTATAGTATCAGTGGTTTGGTTCCCTAGTGTAATGAGCCTGCCAAACCTAGAAGGGGAACAATTCCACCTGGAAAACAGATGAAACTGTTTTAATACCTTATCCTTATTTAGGAATAGTGAAGTTAGGTACAGTGTATTTGGGAGAAAAGCTGTTTTGGCTCATTTCAATGGCATTTGATTACTCTGTGTATAATCTAATGATGTTCTGAAACACACAAGACATAGAAGAGAACATCATTTTAAAGGCTTAAATTAGTAACTAAGTACAACACCACCACAAGTGAAAAAGAGTATAAGCCATTGGTTCCCATCCTATCATATAAAAGCCACTGATGCTTGCTACATTAGCAGAGTTTAGTCTTTGATAGCAAAAATGGTTTGAAGCTGAGAGAAATAGAAGCTGCAGTATCATTAAATACAGAAATGCTTCTTTCCCTATTGACTAATATTTGGGGATTTTTTTTTATTAGGCTCAAACCTGGGTCTAGTCTAAGAGCCACACACAGCACTGATTCCCTGCTCTCATCTATGCTGCTCTAACAGCATATTTCTCTTACACACACAAGGGAACTAGGGCTCTGAAGGTCACATTGATGGTTTGTAAATAATTGTTTCCATATGTGGTAGGCCATATTTCTCTGATATGTATAAGGAGCATAAAGGAAACTTTACAGTAAAATGAAAGGGACATGCTTCCAAAATCCAGAAAGCATGCTATTTGTGGGAGTCACACAACATCAAGCTAGATCCTCGTGCCACCTAAAGTCAGTGCTGATCTGGGGTTCTCACTGGAAAACAAATAGAATATTACAATTGTTCTATTATGATGTGTGTGTTTACAGCTGTGCGAGCCTGCGGGGGAGGGACAGAATAGCCAGCCAGTTTGCAAGTACTGAAAGGTCAAAGTGGTATGGCCAGCTGCCATAATTCTTAGAGTATATCAGGAATTAAAAGTTCTAGTGACTTGGCCCAATGATTACTTACATATAGTTTAGATTAGAACATTGAACTGAGACATAGAATCTATATCTTAATAGTGATTATAATAAAGTGAAAATAGCACTTCTCACTCTTTGACCCCAAGGTAATTCATTATAATTATTTTTATTGATTAGTTATAAAATATTATATCAGTTATGAACAAAAGGGCCTGTTCCTCCCCTTCCCCCACTAACTTACACAATGTGCAGTTATTTACCCCTGAATTGAAAATGCTAATTGATGAGAATTCTTTACTCACTTTTGTACTTACTTTGTACATATCTAAATCACCCATGATGCAAAGCAGCGGAGAACAAAGCACAACACTTTTCTGGGAGAAGAAGTTAGAGTTAAATCAGCTTTTGGAAAAGCTGTGTTTTAAGGAGAGACTTGAAAGAAGAAAAGGTAGAGTCACCACATATTGGTTCAATGAGGGGTTCCAAGCATTGGAGGCTGCATTGAAGAAATCCCACAGAAGAAAGTAATAAAATCCTTGGCAATGTGAAAACAGGTTGAGATCAAATTGAAAATGATTTAAGCCTTTTCCCAAAATTCCAGTCAAACCCCAAACCTGGAACTCTCAACTGTTTTTGCCTCTGTATTTCCTGGTGCCCCATAAGAGGGACTGTTCTTGTTGGTTTTGGTCCAGATGAAACCAGGAAGGGATGGAAATCTTACATGAGGGCCCAGATTTCCAGACAATGAAAGTTAGATAAGATTGGACAAGTATTCAAACTTTGTACTCATAGAAGCCAAAGGGCAATTTATTGAAAATATTTTTCTTGCAGAATTATAACTGTACAGTCATAAGTATCTAATGTGTATGTCAGACTCACCTTAAACATCAGCTATGGCTTCCACATACTCTGTTGCAATGTTTCACATGTACACTCTGTGGCTTCTAGATGCACTTAAGATGGCCCATTCTAAGTATATCTGAAAAGCAGAAGAGAAAGTCATGTGAATGTAAAGGATAGGACAGGTCTGTTAAAATCAGAGCAATGTTATGAACTACGGGTCAGATCAAGGTTCTGACATGTCTGCACATAGTGCAAGTTGGGTGTATTTGACAAGTGGTGTAATGCTCACCTATGCACTTCCCAGTTCCTGCTGCACTGGGTTACAGCAGTTTGAGGTACATAGGCAGGAATAGGTTTTGGGGAGAAGTAGCCTGGCCACACCCCACCAGCAATGATAAGCGTAAGAGACCCTCTGCCCCCTCAGCAGCACCTGAAGTTTATCCCAGTGCCAGGGTTATCTGCCCTGGGCCAGTTACGCCAGCTTTAGGGGCTGTTTACATTGATGGTGCTCATTCTGTGTGTTCAGCGGGGAGACTCATTAGTTATACCCTTATCCAAATTTTTAAAAATGCCCCTGATAATTACATGTAGCCCCTTTCTGGGGCACCCCTTTCTGGCCTCCATGCAATGTAGATTCCTCCCTCCTAAATGGTTCTGTGGCCCACCAAAAGACCAGTGGGTCCTGGCCATCCTTCCATCTGCAGCAATAAAGGGCCCACTTCTCCTATAGCTGGAACAAGGTCCCTGCAGCTGAGTCACTCCCCCCAAACACTGTGCAGGTCTATGTTCTGTGTACATGAGTGGGAAGTCCCAGCCACAGGCAAGCTCTCCTGGGCCTGCATGGCAGTTGGTTGCCATCCTATGTTAACCAGATTCCTGACCTAGTAACTACTTCTCCCACACCCAGGCCTGGCCCCCAGAGGCTCTCAGCGCTTAGGTTAGACAGACATTGGTGTTCATAAGGGTTCTTCTCCTAATAGGCTCCCTGATAAGTGCTGCCAAACATGTTCCTTGGCCATTTATTCCAGCTGCTGCTTCCAAGGAGCTGTGGGAGCCGGTTCCCTTAGGCCCCCAAAATAGCAGGAGGAGGAAGGGGAAGAGCTTCTGCAAAATCTGCTGGTTTAAATTCACTCAAATTTCTGCAAAACCTTCTCAGCATATTCCCTTTTCACTCACAAGGAAGTTCACTCTAAATCTGGGTTTGCTCTAAACCTGGAGCACAGAAATGACATAAAGCAAATCCAATTCAATGGATGGTTTTGCTGCTGTCTCCCTCCAACCAGCGCTTCTCTTCTAAAAGTAACCAAATAAAAACAGGCCAGCTCCCCACTAGCCTTCAGTTGCCTTCTGGAAGACATAGGACTTGTTTGCATTCTACACCTTCTGCCCTCCAGGATCTTTAGGGTTAACAGCCTGCCCCCCTACTTCCTCTCCATCAGCTCTTCACAAACCAGCCATTTGACTCACTTCCCTCAGCCTGCTTCCTCACATGGAGAAAGTAAGCTGCCTCCCTCCTTAAATCTTCATGGGAGACAGCCACAAAAGCTTTTCCAATCCTGCTGCTCCCTGCTACACTGCTATCTATAAAACGGTGTGACTGCAAAGCCACCAATAGGCTACTGGGGAAACCACACTCTCAGGGATTCCAGGTTTCCTTATCTGCCTAGGTATTTCTACCACATGCATCACTCTAAGAGTGAGATTTTAAGGTATTTAGGCATCAAAACATGCAGATAGGTACCTTATGGAATTTTCAAACGTGCTTAGCTGTCTAGCTCCCATTACTGTGTGCCTTTGAAAAAAGGCCACTTGGCTCTTATCTGCATCGTTAGGCACCTAAATATGTTCAAAAATCTGTCCCTAAGTGTCTTCCAGAGATTGCATAAGTAAATAAGCAGATCCTTGAAATTTTTGCACAGCTCTACAGCTACTGAGACATAGCAAATACTTTAAAATGATCATGTTGGTACAAGAAAGCAAAATATAAAATATTAATTGAACATAAAGGGTTAGGAAATAAACAATCCTGAACTCCTATATTTTGTTACCACTAACCACAGCACACATCCAAGGGTTTTTCCAGGCTATCTTTTTCATAGCAGGTAATGGTTCACATCAAAAAGACACAATAAAGGAACACAAAGGTTTTACATGTAGATTACGTGCCCTTTGAAGATATCAGAATATGTTCCTGAAATGGGGAAAACCTTGTCAGCAGAATGCAAAGTCATGTGGATTAAATAAATCATGGTTTGTCTTTAGTGAGTGTGGTCTGGGTTTCCGTTGAGCCCAGAAGGAAAGATCAACACAAATCTCAAAAGTAACATGAACTTTACTTGGTCTCTGCTCAGCCATAGCTAATACCAGTAATGGTACCCCAGACTGTGCAGTCATTCCATTATTCAATAACTAATTTAAAGGTAACCAGGAACACCCAAGTAAAAACTCTAAGCCAGAAATATAGTTGGTAGATATTTTAGTAAAACATTGTCTTCCAGCCAACAAGTGCTCAAGCCAGAAAGTTTGTATCCTAACTTCCTAAAGGAATGGGGACTTTGGACCCATTCCTAATATTCAGGATTAAGGATTCCATGAAAAGAAAGTCCTTTGGGTCCCCAATGACCTCCCCAAAAATGTGTGTCTACAACTAGCTTAACTATTGGTACCTCTCTGATTAAATTCCCCAGAAGATGCATCATTCTCTGAACATGAAAATCGCACCGGCTCTGGAAGGATTGTGACTTTTCATCAGTCACTGAAAGAGATCATTCTGACATTGTCAGATGTGAAACGCTTCCCTTGATTTATATGAACAAGTATATGTATTTTTCTATTGCAGATTCTGTATATTTTCTTTTAAAAATAAAAAATTAAAGCGATTCTACAAAATATATAATTTTCCTGCTGTTTCTCAGGCAATTTACAATAAGTGTAGGATACTAATATACTGAAATTAAACATTGTGCTGAGTCAAGACATTTGTAGCAAAGTGAGTAAAGTAAAGCAAAGCACAGAATCTGCCCCATTATTCATACCCAGTGCTGTGAATTGGCTTTGAATGTAACTGTATGTCATTTTTAGATCGCACTAGCCTCTTTCTCTCGTTACAAATGAAATTTTAGTAACTGTTTTTATTTTAAAACCTGGCTCAGATTGGGCCAGTAGGTCTCTAAAATTGCTGTCTTCTTTACTAGAATCTCAACTTTTTTTTTTTAATTAAGTCTCTAGAAAAGAAACTTGCATCACATTTTTTGATGTTAAAGTGACTGCCTGAGTCTGGAACAATAACTCAAGAGGTGTAAACTGCCCTATATATACATAGCACAGCTGAGGGTTAACTCAGATGCCCAGTGATGATCATTTAAATGTCAACATTGTTAATTATTTCATTCTTCACATATGAAAGCAGCAGGAGGGTGGCAGATTTGTAGTTTTCAGTGAGTGGTGTTCATTTTGCTGTCACTGCTCAGTAGCAGTTATTCACAAGAAAGGGTCCGTTTCTACAAGATATTTGGTTTAAAAAGTGTTTGCAATTTTTTTAAATGGTTGAAATGTTCCGTTTTGACATTTTCTACATGAAAAATTCTGGGTCCCCCCTCCCGCAATTTGGAAATGTGTTTGCTTTAAAATGTAAGCAAATTATAGTAAAATAAATAAATAAACAAACAAATAAATAAAAAGGTCAAAATGAAAAAAATGTTTCAAAACATTGAAATGATACATTTTGTTTGTTTGAACTGAAATTTCTTTTTTGACTGTTGTTTCTTGAATATTTTCAGTTTTTGACCAAATTCAGAATGGGAAAAAAGTTTTCAAAAAAAATCTCAAAACGTTTCCTGGAATAAGAAAACGGTTTCTTGCCTACCTCTCGAAGATACTGATACTTAGTTTTGTTAGTCAAGGCAATCCTAATTCCAGGAGCCGAGGGGAGTCCCAGGCGTATTTGAGTCCCACCCAGGGAAGCTAAGCTCCAGGCAGCAGCATTTCCCTTTCACATGGGCAGAGTTTATTTTAGGGCTGGGACTTGAAAGAATATCACTTTTTTTCATTCCAATTCAACCCATTTTGGAAGCATGCTCTGCACCCCTTTCATGATACTCTGACTTCTCTCTCTTGCTGGCTGATGTCAAGTGTGCGTTTGTGAGCACTGCAGCAGAAAGCAGTGGTCCATTAAAAACACGTAGGACCATTAATGTGGTTTCAGTGGGTCTACATCTTTTCTGTACTAGTCTACTCAGTTTCTATACTGCACACATCACCATGCTATCTGAATGCCTTTCAGCAGTGGATAAAACACCACGAGTATCTTGTGTTAGGTCAGAATTTGATCCTTATTGTCCAAACCATGACCCAAGTTTTCTTGTCTAGCACTGAAGAGGATTCTGACATAATGTTACATTTGGCTTAATTCATTTAAGAGACACTGATGAGCGAAGCATTGAGAAGACAACGAATTTCTGCATTTTGAGGACTCTGAGTGCAGCCCTATTGACAGGTTTCAGTAGGATGGCTAAAGTGTAAGTGAGAGACAATATGACCCATTCAGCTTGGCTAATTTAGAATATGAAATTTTAGGGCTCAATTCTCCCCAGATCAAACTTTCAGCAAGTGGTGTTGGAAGATAATCCCTTCCCTCCCAAAGCTTGGCTCCCACTGAGCCTACTCCTAATTCCAAAGGCAGAACTGCCCCTTGGCTATACCATGTCTACCGAATATCATCTCTAGGCTATTCCTTCTTCTCCTTTATTGCCTAGACTGATCCCCTGCTTCCTCCTGCTCCAATAATCTCAGGAGAATAAAGCTGTGCAAACAAATGCCTGCCGCATATAAAAATTGGTTGGGGGAGGGGGAAAAGAGATTTTAAAAAACTCAACCTTTCACCACTTTTACTAAAGCACAAATCCTGTCTCCAGCTTCCAGCACAATCCACTGGGCGTTGGGAAATTCTGCACCCCCCCTGCAGGAGTTGGAATGGCAGCAGGCCATTCAAGGTCTATTACACCAAGCTAAGGTTAGAGTAGCTTCCAGAGTGGGGAAGGGATCAGATGATCCTCAGAAGAGGAGCTCCTCCTGCCCTGCCTCTCCGCATGTCTGCCTCACCACAGGTGGCCAAACAAGAAGCCTTTGCAAGACAGGACTCCACACTGGAAGGCATCTCCTGCCCTGATGTCTCCAATCTATTTCTCTTTATGAAAATTCCTGCACTGGATTTGCACATATATACACCAAGCATATTACAATTGCACTCCCAGCTTGGATCTTATTCCACAAAAAATATTGGCTTTCACTCCACTAGACCAGAGATTCATAGACAAGGTAGAATCCAAAAAAGGCTTTTCCAACTTAGGTTTTGTGCACCTAGGCCTGAACTATTAAGCCTCATCTCAGTGTAGTTTTTGCTTTTCTAGCTGACAAACAGAATGAAGTTGGTTGGAATGTCAACATTTTAACCATGCAATTAATTGTTATTTTTATTACCATTGTGCCTAAGAGCACCAGTCATGAATCAGAACACCATTGTGCTAGGCTCTGTACAAACAGAACAAAAAAGTTGTTCCCTGCTACTGAAACGGTATGTGTGCGGAGCAGGGGAAGAGGGGAGAGAATCATGTGACAGTCAATGAAAATTGCACTTCACACACTGGTAAAAAATTGTGAAATGCAAAAATTAGGACTTTCATCAAATGGTGGGAGAACACTTCAAAGTCTTCGATCTGTTGGTCAGGCAGAAAGTTAAAACAGCACCGATGGTTACAAAAGCAAACTGCAACCAAGGATTGTTGAATTAGAACAGAGGAGAGATTTCATTGTCCCACGCTTGGATAATGCCAAGGATTTTGTTCGGTTGTTTTTAAAGGAGTGTTTTGCAGTCATCTAGACAAGGACATATGCTCAGCTGGGAAGCCTTTGGTTCAGCCTCCAAAATTTCATTATGCTGGAACATAGAACCAATTCTTTCCCCCCCATTAATTCTCCAACCCACTCATGGTTGTCCACATATCTCACTTACAGAACTGGGTGAAAGCGGTCCTAAAATGTAGAGACAAACTGGCCCCTGCTCAGCTTGATGGGGAGCAGAAGCCAGGACCACAACCTTCTGTGGGTTTACACAATTCACTGGACAAAAGACTTTTGTGGTTAACAGAACCCAGAACAGTTATAAAATAATTGCAGTTATGAATAAGATAGTGTTAATGACCAGATCTGTGGCTGCCTTTATATGTTTATAATAGGCAGTGTCTTTATCTTTTAATCTCTGTTGTAAAACTATCAACTTCCATTTTTTTTGTGGGGGAGGGAGAGGTTTGTTTTTTTAAACACACTTTTGGACTGAAATTATTTCTCTTTTTAAGAGTTCACTGGAATTTTTCAATGTTGTCTATTGACGTCATTCAGAAAATGGGTCAGATTTGAGAAACATTCATAGTTTAATCTAATTCTATTCCAGTTCTTTGGAATATAAATACAGTGGGATTAAGTTTTAATGATCATCTTTTTTCATTTCTCTATATGGACCAAATATTAGGCTCCAATCTTGCATTGCAAATCACCTGATCAGATCACTGTACCTCTATGGAGCCCAGATGATTTCTCAATCCAGGGTTGTAGTCTGGCTTTCTTAAAAGCTATTTTCCTTTTGTGCTGATGTATTTGCCCACTCATTCACAGTGAGGATTTGGGCCCCATCTTGCAAAGATTTACATCATGAATAACTTTCAACACAAGAAATCCCATCTAACTCAACAGGACTACTTGTTCTTAAAGGACAACACATGCATAAGTCTTTGCAGCATTGGGATCTTGGTTTTATTGTCTAAATCAGAAGTGCATCTTCAACCTTTCAGAATCCCATTTGGTTTTAAAGAATACATTATATGGATGAATGCTAGTTACTGTCCATTATAATTTGATGTATTGGCTATGGCACTACAATTTCTCGATGATCTCATTTTGTCCTGACACAATAGAAATTTTGCTCCTTTTCTTAAGAAATTGATAGAATCATAGAAACGTAGGGCTGGAAGGGACCTCAGGAGGTCATGTATTCCAGATGAGGCAGGACCAAGTCAACCTAAAATGTCCCTGGCAGGTATTTGTCCAACCTGTTCTTAAAAAGCTCAAATGATGGGATTCCACAACCTCCCTTGGAAGCCTAATCCAGTACTTAACTACCCTTACAGTTAGAAAGAGTTTCTTTGTTTTGTGGCTCTCCATAAAATGATCATCTGCCTAGAATGATCAAAATGGGGGTTCTACACACTGATCCTGGGAATATGATTCCAGTGCATTAGTAAAGCCAAAACAATCATAGCAAGTTAAAACTGAGACAGTGGTTCTGATTGTGCAATTCAGTCCAGGCTCTTTATGCAATTCAAGTGGTATAAATGGTCCAAAACCCAGGCAGCTCTCCCCAGCAGGGAATTCCTATGATACAAAGCAGTTCCCATGGTAGACTGCAACAGCCTTATGCCACACCCTGCTGTGGGAACATGTTGGGGTAGGGCTGAGGGCAGTTCGGAATCCAGCCCAACGCTCTTTCTCACAATGCTGATACTGTGTTACTTAACCATGAATAAACTGATGGACTAACTTGCAAACTTCATTATTTTTGCTTGAAATCTTGGAAAACCATGGGGCCAGCTTGTCAGAAGTGCTCAGCTCCCATTTCAACAACAAAATAAGTGGCCAGATTTTCAAGAGTGTCCACAATTGGCAGCTTCCATTGAGTCAATGCTGGAAGCAGAGCATTTTGAAATTCAGGATACTTTGTTTCAGTGCCTGCCCAGGAGCTGGGCTCTTCTGAAAGTCTAGCCCATTATTTACATTCCTAAATGGGAGCTGTTGGTTGCTGAGCTCAGTTGAAAGTCTGACCCATAACATACACTTAAATCAGGAGGGAAGAAATGTGTTTTAAGTTAACTTTACATATAATTTTATATGGCTAACATTACTTTTCCTAATTTTCTGATTCCATAACCTTTGGGTAGAGATGTTTTAATCCAATTCTTATCTACATGTAAGGTAAATGCAGGAACACTTTCACAAGAGACAATCATTTCCACATTGACATCAGTTTTTAGTGCGACTGCCAGTTTCACTAGCTTTAGATCTGACTGTGTTTCTCTCATGTCCTTGAATATTCCGGGATGAAGTTAGTGTTAAGTCTCTTCAGAAATGTACTTTCCTGTTGTCAATGGAAACTAAGTTCAAAATAATCATTGCTGAGCCTGTAGTTATAACTCTATACCTGTTTATATTTGTAGTAACTTGAGTTAATAAAAATATATCTTCAGCGGGGGGAAATGGTAACTGGTTGAGAAGTGAACAAAAACAGGACTTGAGTCATCCCAGCACTAAGAACTCAAAGAGGAAGTGAGGTTCCTCAAACATCCAGGGGATATTGAGAGAAAACACTCCCTTGCAATGCCTTCTCTTCATATATTGATGTGAAAAGAGCAACTTCCAGCAAAGATAGGTTTAGCACAACTTCATTACCTTGGCTCACTTAGGTGAGCTGTTGCTTTAGTTGCTGCTTGCATTGACTATGAGGTTCCAGGTAGGAGTTTCAGATGAAGTAACACACAAGACATAGTCACATACTCCAAGGGCACCTACACTGGCATTTTTACCCACTGTGTTTGTCTGGCACCAGCAGCATGGTGAAAAAAAATTCTAGTGTTGACTCCAGCCTTGAGATGGAGATGGAGGTTGTGATGGGTTCGGTCACAGAGACTCCCTTGGAACTGTCACCTGACATGCTGGAATTACCTCTGAGCCCATTTTCCCTGCCAGCTTGGGACTCCAGAACCCTGCCTTGTTGAGCCAGACATGCTAGCCTGCTGTAACACAGACCCAGGTCTGGTCCACGCCCCCAAAACTGCAAACTTAAGCTCTTTTCAGTTAGCAGGTTACCTCTCCAGCACCCAGACACCCAATTCCCAATGGGATCCAAACCCCAAATAAATCTGTTTTATTTAATTTAATTTATTTTATTATTATAAGCTTTATACAGGGTAAACTCAAATTGTCCGCCCTCTATAACACAGAGAAATATGCACAGCTGTTTGCTCCCCCAGTATTAATCACTTACTCTGGGTTCATTATAAACTCACTTTTGTTTAGTAAAGTATAAAAAGTAGGATTTAAGTAGTTTCAAGTAATAACAGACCAAACAAAGTACATCAAGCAAAATAAAGAAAAAAACACGCAAGTCTAAGCCTAATACGTTAAGACTTGTATAAGTAGGGGCATTGCCAGCAGATTGAGGGACGTGATCATTCCCCTCTATTTGGCATTGGTGAGGCCTCATCTGGAGTACTGTGTCCAGTTTTGGGCCCCACACTACAAGGAGGATGCAGAAAAATTGGAAAGAGTCCAGCGGAGGGTAACAAAAATTATTAGGGAGATGGAGCACATGACTTATGAGGAGAGGCTGAGGGAAACTGGGATTGTTTAGTCTGCAGAAGAGAAGAATGAGGGGGAATTTGATAGCTGCTTTCAACTACCTGACAGGGGGTTCCAAAGAGGATGGATCTAGACTGTTCTCAGAGGTACCAGATGACAGAACAAGGAATAATGGTCTCAAGCTGCAGTGGGGGAGGTTTAGGTTGGATATTAGGAAAAACTTTTTCACTAGGAGGGTGGTGAAGCACTAGAATGGGTTACCTAGGGAGGTGGTGGAATCTCCTTCCTTAGAGGTTTTTAAGGTCAGGCTTGACAAAGCCCTGGTTGGGATGATTTAGTTGGGGATTGGTCCTTCTTTGAACAGGGAGTTGGACTAGATGACCTCCTGAGGTCCCTTCCAACCCTGATATTTTATTAAACTGATTACAGGTAACAGCTCACCCTCAGAGATGTTCCAATAAGCTTCTTTCACAGACTAGACTCCTCCTTAGTCTGGATCCTCCAATCCTTTCCCCTGGTACAGTCCTTGTTTGTTCCAGCAGCCATCTTAGCTGGTAAGCAGGGGTTTTCTCAAGACTGGAAGCCCTCTCTGGCCTGCTCCACTCCCTTTGATAGCTTTGGCACAAAGTAGGAATATTTTGTCTCTCTGGGTCCCCATCTCTCCTTCTGAATGGAAAAGTACCAGATTTAAGATGGATTTCATTAGCAGGTGACATGGTCACATGTCCCCTGAAACCTCATTCTTCATTACCCACGGGCTGGCCCACATGTACACAGGAAGGCTTTCAGGTAAATAAACCATTTACAACCAATTGTCCTAGTCAATGGGAGCCATCAAGATTCTAAACCACCATTAATGGCCCACACTTTGCATAATTACAATAGGACCTCAGAGTTATATTTCAGTTACAAGAATGATACATGCATACAAATAGGATGAACACACTCAGTAGATTATAAGCTTTATAATGATACCTTACATGAGACCTTTTGCATAAAGCATATTCCAGTTACATTATATTCACATTCATAAGCATATTTTCATAAAGCATATGGAGTGCAATGTCACAGAGGGAATCCACTAATAAGTTAAGCAAACAGGAGACCAAGTGGCATAAAGGATGCTTAACAAAAGCTGGCCAGGTCTAAGATTCAACAGGCTTGGAAAATGAAGACTGGACCTTCTCCTCAGCTACTAACAACATTGCAGAGCTCCTGGAATAAAGT
This sequence comes from Trachemys scripta elegans, assembly GCF_013100865.1. Classification (NCBI taxonomy): domain Eukaryota; kingdom Metazoa; phylum Chordata; order Testudines; family Emydidae; genus Trachemys; species Trachemys scripta. The sequence continues at coordinate 91,899,795 of NC_048304.1, read as the reverse complement.
AACCCTTTGATCTTTGTAAGCAGATTGAATTGGAGAGCAGCTCAGTCCTGAGCCATCTCTGTAGCTTCACTCATCCATGCCCATGGCAGCTCCCCCCCCCTTCTGAAGCAGACAGGCCAGGCTGCTCCTTCTTCCCCAGCACACTCCTACATCAGCCTCAGGCGCAGGTCAGAGTGCCGTGCGTGGTTCAGGAAAGGCTTAGTAGGTATATGGTGTGTGTGTTGTGGTGTTGGAGAAGCAGGAGTCAGAGAATGAAAGGCAAGGGAGAGAGGTCAGAAAGGAAAAGTAAGGATAGAAGGGAGAAATGGATTGATCTGTGGGGGAGAAAAATGAATAGGGAAAAGAGAGAAGGCAGGGGACAGAAAACAGCCATCCAGGTAGCAAATGTAAATGATGAGGAAGCAAACTCAGGCCTCCTGCAAGGTAGTGCAGAGCTCTACTACTAGTTTTCTGGAGTAGCCCATTTTGAAAGCCTTCTAAAGCCTGAATTCTCTCCAGGAATCTGGTTCAGATAATAAGCCAACCTACTCGATTTACTAGCCCGTGATTAACATCCCTCCTTCCATCTTCCTGGCCATCTGCTAAGATGCCCTAACTGTGTGAATTAGCTTCTGTCTGGGAGCTGACCTGGGATATATTTTATGTATTTTACAAAACTCTTCCTTGTCCTTGCAGATGTCACTGAATCTTTGATGTGCAGCACAGTGCACACTGGGTTCTCTGCACATCATCAGGGTGCCTAGGAGCCCCACTCATGGTCCAATTCCTGTAGGAGTCAAATGTAAACAATTTTTGAAAATCCCAAAATATTCTGAAGAAGGGACTTCCTCAATAAGAGTTAGGTGCCTAAATACCTCTGAGGAGCTGGGCCTGGGGCTTTCAAGATAGTGGTGCTAGGCAGAAAAAAAAAACCAATAATTTGCCTGGCTTTCTAATTATTTCCTTTAGAAATATTTTAGGTGTATGGTGTTCTTTCTTGAGTTCTAATTTCAGCAAAAGCATTGTATTTATGGATGAGGAAATGCAATTTTCAGAATAAACGGAACATTCACATTGAAGTGTTCAATAGCACACAAAGCTCGTTTCCAATCAGAGCAGCTACAGATGTCACAGGCTCATAAAAATAATGATTAGAAAGAGTAAAAATGTACAGTGGAACAAATCTCTATACAGTTAGAGCTACTGGATACATTAACTTTTTTCCCTTTGAATAGGTGAAACTTTGAGAGGGGAACGGTAGCTTAGCATAGTATTATGGCCCTGATTGCTCAAACACAGTAGAGAGTAGCAGTGCAGGGATCCGTTTCTGATCCCTCATTCAGGGCTGCCTGAGCCTGGTACAAGTTAATAGCATAGGTGAGGGATGCCCCTGTGCAGCCCTGTCATAAGGTCCCCTAGAGATTTAACTTAGCTCTGCGCCACATCCCCTCACCTCCCTATCCCACCCACACCCCAGTTCTAGAACACTCCCAACATACCCCACTCCTTACGCTTACACCCTGGAGTGGAGAAGCAGGTGGCTCTGGCAAAACATACAAGAGAAATTCTCTACTGGCTGTCACCAGAAGCTTTAAGGCCACTTTAAGCTACTTCAGTGATACAGAGTGGCCCTAGTTGATTGGAGAATGCAGCCCTATATATTTACATTGGCAGCAATAAAAACCCAGTTAAAACTTTAAAGTACAGTGCAGAAACTATTTTTGTTGTGTATTTGCAATGTGTGAACATGTTTGGATAAAATAAAATCTAGTACAAAACTTGAACCAAACCTTAACTTTTGAGGTTTGAAAAGGTTTTCAGCTTTCATTTTTAAAACGTCATACATCTCTGTACTCTCTGGGTTCAGCAGGGACAGGCAGCAGCCATAGTCTCTTGCATGATATTTGAGTATCACCACAAGATTTACAACTATTTCTAGACAAATAGGTTTGGATGTTATCTCTGCACTGGAGCTGGACAGGCTATTTTCAGTAAGCAATTTATTCAACAAACAGAATCCTTTTCTGTTAGAGAATTATCAGCAGATAGGTCATGATTTACACATTTGTTCAGTATTCAGAATTATTTAACACATTTTTATGTGAGCAAATTTCAGCTTGTAGATTACTACTGTTTCAACTGTTTGCTATTTGGGCTGTCACCTCAGGTTTTTCAGCTCAGTGATTGGAAAAAAATATTTGTGAATATGTTATTTATTCAAGCCCTTCTCCTGTTTACAAGAGTTTCACTTATCCAGTTTTTAACCTGTCCCACTCTGAATTTTGAGTTTCATCAATAGTATTATAGTGAAACAGTTTAAAACAAGTAGGGTTTGTAGATGGGCTACAGAAGCCTAGTTTCATCATTGAACATTTTTTCTTTTTCCCCTCCAGGCTAATGTTTGGCTCTCTCTTTTTGAAGGTTACCTGAAAACACAAAGCTTAAGAACCATGTTCTTAGAGAGCAAAATCCTATCCCCATTGAAATCAGTGGGAGTTTTGCCATTGACTTTAAATGAGCCAAGATGTCCGCTTTATTTTTATGAATGGCCAAATGTTAAAATGACTTCTTACTAGAACAATTTGTTCGGCTGCTGAAATTGAAGGGTTTAAACTATTACATAAAATAATTACAACATTGTAATCTTTGGGGGGCAGAGTTTGTCTTTCTATTATTTGTTTGTAGAGTGTTTAGCAGAACGTAGCCCTGCCACGGTAAGCTTCTAAGTGCTACCACAGTACCATAAATTGTTCGTTTTTTTTTTTTTTTTTTTTTTTTGTATGGCAAGGGCATAGGAGGAAGTGGTGTAAGCACCTTTATAAGGAAACCTACACACTACAAAAGCAGTATGAACCCATATATTTGTTCTGGCTTTTAATATCCCCATGCCTGGCCGGCACCTCTTACCCATCCCCTGTACATTCTGTTCTTGTTAATATTAGGAATCATTTATGCAGCGCCAGCTCATGGAGAGGGTATATTGACACAATACCATACTCCTAACCCCTTGTCCAGACCCAATAATGCTCCTCTATGATTCACATAATAGAAGGCCTATAGAAAAGTCTTTCCATGCCTCAGAGTAGTCAGGTTGGGGACAAATATGTAAGTTGCGTGCCTAAAATGGGAAGTGGGTACTGAGCTCTTGAGTATCTGGCCCCTGAACTCCAAATTGCTTACATTAGTGACTTTTCTTCAGGATGTCAGGCAAGATCCATATGCACAGGCTTTGGCTTGTTTCCTAAACCTTCATAAAGAAATATAGCATATGACTCAGTGAGGTAGGTTTTTTTTTATTTGTAAAATCTACAAATGGTCTCTGACCTACCATCACCATCTTGGAACACTTCCTCATGCATACAGTGGCCCTGTAATGCAGCCCACCTTCAGTTCCCTTTCTCAGGGCTCCTCACAAATATTTCTCCAACACTCTCATAGGCTAATAACATCCATAGCACAGAGATACTTATTAATATGGATACTTCAAATCACAAGCATTAAATACCATAACTCAAAAGGTTCTAGCTCCACCACCTTCTGTGAGTGCAGCTTCCCCATTAGTCTCAAGCTTCCCTCCACAGTCCCCTACTAGACTTAAAAACTCAAAAGAAGCAACAACATAAACAATAGCCAGCCACCTACCCTAGGCTTAATAAGAGTCTCAGAGGCCTCCTGGGTTCCTGCCAGCTCCCTGCCACTTACTCAGGACAGGGATCATAAGGGTACGCCTACAGGCCTTCCTCTGGATCCAGCATTCCCACTTCCAGCTAGTCAGACCTATGTCATGTCCCGTCCCGTCCCATCTGAGGAAGGAGCTACAGAACTTTACACAGTTTTGCTCTAACAACACAGGGCTCTTCCTTTTAAGCCTCTCCCTGGAAGCTTACCACCAGCTCCAGGTATCTCAGTTTGGGCTGAGTAACATTCCTCCTTCCTCATTCCCAAGCTTCATTATCTCCTGAATCCAGGTGTTACCCCATCCCTAACCAGAGTGCACCTGTTCAGTCACAGGAGCTCTGAGACCTTCTGCCTTAAAGGGGCTCTTTCAGCCCCATCAGCATAATATCTGAGCACCTCACCAACAGTAATTAAGTTAGCCTTCCAGCAGCCCCTAAAGTGGAAGAATCAGTATCGCCAAGTCCAAGAATTCAAAAATCATGAGTCAGACCTCCAAAAATAATGAGATTTTTAAAATAATAAATTGGTGACTCTTTTTTGTTTATCTTCTGGTTTCTGAGCCTGCAGATTCATGTTTGCTGCTCTGCAACTGTGAGGGTTAGACATTCACTTTAGAAAAACCCCTGAGATTCTCACACACTCACCTGATTCCAGGATCTGGGCCTTAGGGTATGTCTACACTACGAAATTAGTTCGAATTTATAGAAGCCGGTTTTATTGAAATCGGTTGTATACAGCCGATTGTGTGTGTCCACACAATAAAATGCTCTAGGTGCTCTAGTCGGCGGACCGCGTCCACAGTACGAGGCTAGCGTCGACTTCCGGAGCATTGCACTATGGGTAGCTATCCCACAGCTATCCCACAGTTCCCGCAGTCTCTGCCGCCCCTTGGAATTCTGGGTTGAGATCCCAATGCCCAGATGATGCAAAACAGTGTCGCGGGCGGTTCTGGGTACATGTCGTCAGGCCCCTCCCTCCCCCGTCACAGCAACGGCAGACAATAGATTCGCGCCTTTTTACCTGGGTTACCTGGGTTACCTGTGCAGACAACATGGAGCCCGCTCAGCTCAGCTGAGCTCACCGTCACCATATGTCCTCTGGGTGCCGGCAGACGTGGGACTGCATTGCTACACAGCAGCAGCTGCTAACTGCATTTTGGCGGTAGACGGTGCAGTAGACTGGTAGCCTTCATCGGCGATCTGGGTGCTGGCAGCCGTGGGGCTTGCCTTTTGGCAGTAAATGGTGTATTACGACTGTTAGCCGTCCTATTACAAGTCGGGTCATCGTACGTTAGCAGAGTCTTCCCTGAGCAGCCGATTGTGCAATAGGCCTGAAGACCATCGTCATACACCGCCCCGTATTTGCTGCCAAGCACCCAGAAAGATGCCGAGGGCTATCAGTCACGCTGCACCGTCGTCTTAAGATGTAAAAAAATAGATTTGCTCTGTATTCATTTGCTTCCCCCTCCCTCCGTCAAATCAACGGCCTGCTAAGCCCAGGGTTTTCAGTTTAATCTTTGGGGGGACCATTCTGTGTGACAGTTGTTTGTGTTTCTCCCTGATGCACAGCCACCTTTCTTGATTATAATTCCCTGTACCTGTACCTGTACGCCATGTCGTCACTCGGCCCGCCCTCCCTCCTTCCCCTAGTCCGTCAGATACTATGTTTGCGCCACAGCTCATAGAGCCGAGAAGCGCCTTTCGCGCCTTTTCTTTGAATTCTGGGTTGAGATCCCAATGCCCGGATGATGCAAAACAGTGTCGCGGGCGGTTCTGGGTACATGTCGTCAGGCCCCTCCCCCCTCGTCACAGCAACGGCAGACAATAGATTCGCGCCTTTTTACCTGGGTTACCTGTGCAGACAACATACCACGGCAAGCATGGAGCCCGCTCAGCTCAGCTGAGCTCACCGTCACCATATGTCCTCTGGGTGCCGGCAGACGTGGGACTGCATTGCTACACAGCAGCAGCTGCTAACTGCCTTTTGGCGGTAGACGGTGTAGCATGAGTGATAGTCATGGGGCTGGCAGCCGTAGGGCTGCATTGCACCAGCCCCTTGCCAGGAGATGGTATATTGTGACTGGTACCCATCATCGTCATACTGGTATGGCTGTCAATCATGGCCACCTGGGCAGACATGCTACTGTTTTGATGATGATGGTTACCAGTCGTAATATACTATTTTCTGCCAATTGCCCAATATTGTCTGCTAAGCACCCAGAAGAGGCCGAGGGCGATGCTGGGTGCTGGCGGACATGGGGCTGGCAGACGTGGGGCTGCATTGCTACACAGCAGCAGCCCCTTGCCTTTTGGCAGATGATGGTATATTATGATTGGTACCCATCGTCATCGTACTGGAGAGGCTATCACTCATGCTGCACCGTCGGCTGCCACCTTAAGATGTAAAAAATAGATTTGTTCTGTATTCATTTGCTTCCCCTTCCTCCATGAAATCAATGGCCTGCTAAGCCCACGGTTTTCAGTTTAATCTTTGGGGGGACCATTCTGTGTGACAGTTGTTTGTGTTTCTCCCTGTTCCTGTACCTGTACGCCATGTCGTCACTCGGCCCTCCCTCCTTCCCTCCCGCCCTCCCTCCTTCTCCTGGTCCATCAGATACTACTTTCGCGCCTTTTTTCAGACCAGGCGCCATAGCTAGCACTGGGATCATGGAGCCCGCTCAGATCACCGCGGCAATTATGAGCACTATGAACACCACGCGCATTGTCCTGGAGTATATGCAGAGCCAGGACATGCCAAGGCGAAACCCGGACCAGGCGAGGAGGCGATTGCAGCGCGGCGACGAGAGTGATGAGGAAATTGACATGGACATAGACCTCTCACAAGGCACAGGCCCCAGCAATGTGGAAATCATGGTGTCACTGGGGCAGGTTGATACCGTTGAACACCGATTCTGGGCCCGGGAAACAAGCACAGACTGGTGGGATCGCATCGTGCTGCAGGTATGGGACGATTCCCAGTGGCTGCGAAACTTTCGCATGCGTAAGGGCACTTTCATGGAACTTTGTGACTTGCTTTCCCCTGCCCTGAAACGCCAGGATACCAAGATGAGAGCAGCCCTCACAGTTGAGAAGCGAGTGGCAATAGCCCTGTGGAAGCTTGCAACGCCAGACAGCTACCGGTCAGTCGGGAATCAATTTGGAGTGGGCAAATCTACGGTGGGGGCTGCTGTGATCCAATTTGCCAGGGCAATGAAAGACCTGGTGATAGCAAGGGTAGTGACTCTGGGAAACGTGCAGTCAATAGTGGATGGTTTTGCTGAAATGGGATTCCCAAACTGTGGCGGGGTCATAGACGGAACCCATATCCCTATCTTGTCACCGGAGCACCAAGCCACCGACTACGTAAACCGCAAGGGGTACTTTTCAATGCTGCTGCAAGCCCTGGTGGATCACAAGGGACGTTTCACCAACATCAACGTGGGATGGCCGGGAAAGGTACATGATGCTCGCGTCTTCAGGAACTCTGCTCTGTTTCGAAAGCTGGAGGAAGGGACTTTCTTCCCGGACCAGAAAGTGACCATTGGGGATGTTGAAATGCCTATCGTGATCCTTGGGGACCCAGCCTACCCCTTAATGCCATGGCTCATGAAGCCGTACACAGGCAGCCTGGACAGGAGTCAGGACCTGTTCAACTACAGGCTGAGCAAGTGCCGAATGGTGGTGGAATGTGCATTTGGACATTTAAAAGCGCGCTGGCGCAGCTTACTGACTCGCTCAGACCTCAGCGAAAAGAATATCCCCATTGTTATTGCTGCTTGCTGTGCGCTCCACAATATCTGTGAGAGTAAGGGGGAGACATTTATGGCGGGGTGGGAGGTTGAGGCAACTCGCCTGGCCGCTGATTACGCGCAGCCAGACACCAGGGCGGTTAGAGGAGCACAGCAGGGCGCGGTGCGCATCAGAGAAGCTTTGAAAACGAGTTTTGTGACTGGCCAGGCTACTGTGTGAAACTTCTGTTTGTTTCTCCTTGATGAACCCTCCAACTCCCCCCCCCCACCCGGTTCACTCTACTTCCCTGTAAACCAACCACCCCACCCTCCCCTCCCGCTTGCAGAGGCAATAAAGTCATTGTTTTTTCACATTCATGCATTCTTTATTAGTTCCTTACAGAGGTAGGGGGATAATTGCCAAGGTAGCCTGGGATGGGTGGGGGAGGAGGGATGGAAAAGGACACACTGCATTTTAAAACTTTAACTCTTATTGAAGGCCAGCCTTCTGATGCTTGGGCGATCATCTGGGGTGGAGTGACTGGGCGGACGGAGGCCCCCCCACCGTGTTCTTGGGCGTCTTGGTGAGGAGGCTATGGAACTTGGGGAGGAGGGCTGTTGGTTACACAGGGGCTGTAGCGGTGGTCTCTGCTCCTGCTGCCTTTCCTGCAACTCAACCATACGCTCGAGCATATCAGTTTGATGCTCCAGCAGACGGAGCATTGCCTCTTGCCGTCTGTCTGCAAGCTGACGCCACCTATCGTCTTCAGCCCGCCACTTGCTCTGTTCTTCCCGCGATTCAGCCCGCCACCTCTCCTCTCGTTCATATTGGGCTTTTCTCATCTCCGACATTGACTGCCTCCACGCATTCTGCTGTGCTCTATCAGCCTGGGCGGACATCTGCAGCTCCGTGAACATCTCATCCCTCGTCCTACATTTTCTCTTTCTAATGTTCACGAGCCTCTGCGAAGGAGAAACATTTGCAGCTGGCGGAGGAGAAGGGAGAGGTGGTTAAAAAAGACACATTTTAGAGAACAATGGGTACACTCTTTCATTACAAGGTCACATATTTCGGCTTGCAGGCAGCCATCGTAGGCCACAGTGTTTTGGCTTTTTTAACCTTCTTAACATGCGGGAAAGGTTGCAAACAGCAGCGCATTTCCCATATCAAGGATGAATTGGGTTGTCCATTTAAAATGGGGTTTCAATGTAAAAGGAGGGGGCTGCGGTTTCCCGGTTAACATGCGGCACAAACACAAGTAAACCACCCCCACACACACACACACACACACACACACGATTCTCTGGGATGATCACTTCACCCCTCCCCCCACCGCGTGGTTAACAGCGGGGAACATTTCTGGTCAGAAGAGCAGGAACGGGCGCTTCTGAATGTCCCCCTTAATAAAATCACCCCATTTCAACCAGGAGAGCTTTCTGGAGATGTCCCTGGAGGATTTCCGCTCCATCCCCATACACGTTAACAGACTTTTCCAGTAGATGTACTGGCCGCGATTGCCAGGGCAAAGTAATCATTAAACACGCTTGCTTTTTTTTTGTAATGTTTACAAATATTTACAAAGTTACACTCACCAGAGGTCTCCTGTGTGCCCTGAGGGTCTTGGGTGAGTTCGGAGGTTACTGGTTCCAGGTCCAGGGTCACAAACATATCCTGGCTGTTGGGGAAACCGGTTTCTCCGCTTCCTTGCTGCTGTGAGCTACCTACAGTACCTCCATCGTCATCTTCCTTGTTCCCCGAACCGTCTTCCCTGTGTGTTTCTCCAGTGAGAGAGTCATAGCACACGGTTGGGGTAGTGGTGGCTGCACCCCCTAGGATCGCATGCAGCTCCGCGTAGTAGCGGCAAGTTTGCGGCTCTGCCCCGGACCTTCCGTTTGCTTCTCTGGCTTTGTGGTAAGCTTGCCGTAGCTCCTTAATTTTCACGCGGCACTGCTGTGTGTCCCTGTTATGGCCTCGGTCCTTCATGGCCTTGGAGATCTTTTCTAATACTTTTCCATTTCTTTTACTGCTACGGAGTTCAGCTATCACTGCTTCATCTCCCCATATGGCGAGCAGATCTCGTACCTCCCGTTCGGTCCATGCTGGAGCTCTTTTGCGATCCTGGGAGGACTTCATCACGGTTACCTGTGCTGATGAGCTCTGCGTGGTCACCTGTGCTCTCCACGCTGGGCAAACAGGAAATGAAATTCAAACCTTCGCAGGTCTTTTCCTGTCTACCTGGTCAGTGCATCTGAGTTGAGAGCGCTGTCCAGAGCGGTCACAATGAAGCACTGTGGGATAGCTCCCGGAGGCCAATAACATCGAATTCCGTCCACATTACCCCAATTCCGACCCGCAAAGGCCGGTTTTATCGCTAATCCCCTCGTCGGAGGTGGTGTAAAAAAACCGGTTTAAAGGGCCCTTTAAGTCGAAAGAAAGGGCTTCGTTGTGTGGACGTGTCCAGGCTTAATTCGGTTTAACGCTGCTAAAGTCGACCTAAACCCGTAGTGTAGACCAGGCCTTAGGGACAAAGCACCAAGAACTGTGAGACACACGATACAGTCAGAGCTGGCAATGCTGAATGCTCATATTATAGATGGGGAACCTGCTGCACTAATGGATCAGGACATTGACCAGCATGTACTGATTCTGGTTTGGTTTAAGCCACCAGCCACAAAAAAGTGCATGGGTTTTGTGTTTGCATCACACAAGATCTGAGCTATGATTTCTCATTTCCTAAAGCCCCAATCCCGCAATTGAATCTACCAGTTCAGAGCCCTGTCCTTCTGAAGAGCCCCGCTGAAGTCATTAGGACAGTGCCTGGCCTGAGGGGTCCACTCTAGCAGATACGATTGCAGGATCACAGCCCTATTTACTAACACCTCATTCCTGCAGCATTCAGCTTGCTACTGTAGCTGCCATACTGCAAGTCAAAATAGGGCAGATTTTTTTAAAGGGTAACTAGCGTATGATTTTAAAAGAAGCCCTCTAGTTTTACTTCACCATAAATGTTGAAACTAAAGGTGAAATCCTGGCCCTACAGAAGTCAATGGGGCCAGGACTTTACCTTAAGTCTTTAAAATATGGGAACAAATTAAAACCCACATATGGTTCAGTGTCCCTGCTTAGTACAATAACTATATATATTACGCTCATAAACACAGTTTAGACAGCCTCCTATAAAGGACTGATGAGACTACAAAATTGAGGATACATCAATTCAATGAGATTGGGCCCATATTGTACAGCTCATATTGCAATGTGGATGTGTTTTAGAATCAATTAATGGACTGCAATATTTACACTATATTACATTGGTTTAGAAGCTCTGTTACTGTGCTTCTTGGAAGATCGCCTGGGAGTATGCTGTAGTACTGCAAACAGAAACTGTAATCATGGGGCTTTTTATTTATTAGCAGCTCTACATTTTTTTGTCATTTTCCACTGGTAACTGTTTAATTGCAATTGGGAAGCACTAAAGTCTTGTGCTGCATTTCTGGAAGAGCATCTTGAGATATATCCTGATAATAATAAATCTTACCTATTTCCACCACTTCATGCTTAATCAAGGACAATTTAATTTAATTTTCCAATAGTCTTCTTTAATTCCCAGGCAAAGAAAGTCCTTTTGAAAAAAATAGGAGAAGCTGTCCATTTTTAGTAAGGGCAAAAATTATGAGCGATCCCAACTTTCCCTGCTATCATGAATGGTTTGAACAAACGCACACCTAAAATGATGAGATTAAATAAATAAAACAAACGCTGGCATCTCTGTTGATAGATTTATAGGCAACATGGCTTCCTGGATGAAGAAAACCAGAGTTCCAATCCTGGCCCTATGTCACGGACTCACAGATCGAGCCCACTCTTGGCCCCGTGCAGTCCGTGGGGGGTGCCCCTTTCAGTGAGACAGCCCTTCTCCTGGGGGTCCACTCTCTCTCGGGATTAACCCCTCCACCTCCTGGAGCTGCACCTCTCTGAGCATTAGCACACCTGTTTCTCGCCATGGGCCCCCTCAGGGAGTCCACTCACTCTGGACCCCCAGGGTCTCCATCCCCCGAAGGGGATGATGCAACCCTGTTCTCTAGACCAGAGTGACTCTCAGCCAGCATAAAACAGGGGGATTTATTGACCATTGAACACAGCACAGGAAACTCTCAGGGCTTCAGGCCTGGCCTCCCTCAGCACAGCACATCCAAGTCTCCCCTGCATCCAGGCGGGCTCTGCCTGCTCCGCCCTCCAGACCCAAGCCCCCCTGCTTCCCAGCTGGGCATCTGATATCACCGTCCCCAAGCCCCGCCTCTGTCCATTGTCTTCTCTCCAGGTAAACAGGGTCACCTGGGCCTCCTCTCCTCTCTTTGTAGCCCATTGTCCTCCCATTGGCCTGAACTGGCTGCGATTCCTGAGCTGGACCTCCGGGTCACCAGGTCACCAGTCACTGGGGTCTCCATTCTCCAAACCAGTGGTTGGGGTCCCAAGTTCCCTGGCCGGTCCTCTGTAATAACAAACTCCCTCTCCCATCACCTTGTTAAACCCGTAGCACCTAGGGAAACTGAGTCCTACCCCCTCTGCATGCAAACCATAGGAAAACCAAGAAAATCCCCCATAGGAAACAAAGAAAAACAAGAAACTCCCCCACTTCATCACACCTATCATTAACTTGCTCTGTGGCTTTGTCTCTGCCTCAGTTTCCCTATCCATAAAATGTAGAAAATTACCCCAATTACACCTGTGCAGCACTTCAGTGGGTTTGTTCAGGTGTAACTGAGGGCAAAATTTTGCCCAACAGTTTGTACTTACTTACCTCAAAGGGCTATTGTGAGGATTAGCTAATTAACATTGGTGTGGCTCTTCAAAATATAAAACAACATACAAGTGCCAAGAATATTCCTCCTTTACCATCAGCTGGTTTGCAGAAGATATTGTTTCTTTGCATGTTTGACCATACAGACTGGGTTAATATTTTGGCATCAGAAATTTTTAAAGTTTCTTTTACCTTTCACTGAAGCCAGATTTAAGGATCATTTCTATATTCACACTGCCATAGATGAGAAAGAGCCTGGTCGTAGCTATAGTAATATGCTTAGCATCTCAACGGGCAAAACCAAAGCCTGAGTCTCTTTAAAACCCAGCCCCCTTGGAACACTAGAACATGACGCCAATAGCCCTTCTCTCACAGATCTCCTTGGGATATGAATTGGCTAGTGTATCTTAGGTCATCCTGCTATTGTCAACAGGCCAGTGCAGTACAGACGGCTGAATGGCAGCCCTCTCATGAGGCAGAAGATACCTGAAATGGAATGTAGTAGCAGTAGCCTCTGAACAGGGTAGGAGATTGCTGTTGACAAAGATCACTGGATGGCCTGTGAAGATATAGACCTCAATTTTCAGAAGAACCCATTAATTCTGGGTTCCTCTGTTTTTTGGGTGCCCAACAAGATCTCTTGGTATTTATAAGTCTAAGTTTGACTATACACAACTTTAATTACACCAGGTCATCTTAGTCTGCCAAGCAAATGAGATCTAACATGGCCCACTACCAGAGCAAGCCTATCAAATCAGTACATCTTCTCAAGCCTGGGAGCTTCAAATCTACACACCAATCCAAAAAGGGTATTTAGGCACCTAACCACTGAGCCTAACGTACTGTGGGGCTTCCCCAGTCTCTACAGTTGAAGATGTTCCACTGTGGCTAACTAAGAAAAGAGCAATGGGAGCAGAGGAATTGTCTCCTGGGTCTCCCACTTCCCAGGGAGGCACCCTAACCACAAGGCTACAGAGTCATTTGCATGCTTTTTCTCTCTGGCCCAATGACTATTTAAGTATTTCTCCATGGTGGCTTAGTCACTGGGCCAGAGAGAGAGAGAGAACAAATGAATGAATTGCTCTGTAGCCTGGTGGATTGGTCCCTCTGCGCTAATCACTCTTTCATTATTTATCCACTGTGGAACTGCTTTAACAAGAGAGAGTAAGGAACCCCTCCTCCCCTCTCAAACTAGCCCTTTGCTCAGTGGTTGGAGCACACTACTAAGAGGTAGGATTTGAACAGGGATCCTCTTTCTCCCCCTCAAGCAGAGACATGGGGAGCTCAACATGGATCTTCCACATCCTAGGAGAGTGTGCTAACCAGTGGGATAAAAGTTATAAGACGGGCACTGACTGCTCTGGCCACTTTGTGTGGAGTGAGGCAGGAGCCTAATTCATTCCTGCAAAAAACAAAGTAGGTGCCTAAGCGGCCTGACGTCAAGAGGCAGGTTCCCATATGTGGATCACTCAACAGAGACAGGCACCTCCCTAAAGCCCAGACTTAGGCACTCAGGCCTGAGAAGGGGTGGGGCTTATAATCCACTCCTCTCATTGGCATCTCCCATTGGCTAGCTTAGGCAACACCCCACCTAGCATGCTGGCTTTTGTGGATCCCATTCTAAGGCACCTACCTCTCTCCATTCATTGTGCAGGTGCCTTACTCAGGCTTTATGGATACCAGTGTTGTTCCTATGATTTTCTAGCACCTAATAGTTCAATGCTGTGATGCTGAGTATTGCAATGCCTAAGTCCTTTTGTAGATCCAGACCCTAGTGTCCTTCTGCCAACTAACTCCACCAACAGCTTGGATCCAGCCCAACAGTGACATCTGTTGCCAACCCTTCCTCACAGTTTTAGCTGCTGTAATTTTTATTCCTTCCTTTAATTCAAATCACACAGGGCTAGATTCATAAAGGGAATGAGGTTCAGCATTGCAAGGCCTAACTTTAGGCATCTCGAACCTGAGTTAGGCACACAGACTCCTTATACAATGCAGGCTGAGAGCTAGAGGCCTAAGAATGGGATCCCAGGTGAACTCACTAAATGCTAGACTAGAGAGCCACTCACTCTCTCTTGCTGGCCCAGTGAATATTTAAGTACACAAAATAGCAGTTTCTACAGGAGAGATTGAGAGGACCTCACCTCAGAATACCACGTAGCCCAGTGGTTAGGGCACTTATCTGGGAAGTGGGAGACCTGGCTTCAAGTCACTGCTTTAATCAGGCAGAGCAGGGACTCAAACAAAAACCACAAGGAGTCCAGTGGCATCTTAAAGACTAACAGATTTATTTGGGCATAAGCTTTCGTGGGTAAAAAACCTCACTTCTTCAAATGTTGCAGGTTTTTTACCCACGAAAGCTTATTCTCAAATAAATCTGCTAGTCTTTAAGGTGCCACCGGACTCCTTGTTGTTTTTGTTGATACAGTCTAACACGGCTACCCCCTGATACTAGGGACTCAAACGTCTGTTTCCTATATGCTAGGTGAGTGTTCAAACCGGTAGCATAAAGGAATGGTACCACCCTCCATTTTAGGCAGCCTTTGAGAACACCTAGTGCATCAGGCAAGATAGGAAGGGGAATGCCTAGCTGGAAGATACCACAGGCATTTAGGTTCAGAGCGGTTTGGTGGTATCAGAATTTAGGCAGCTTTGGGCATGCCCACTGGGAGAAATTTAGGTACCTTGTGAATTTAAGTAACTGCAGGATTAGGCAGCAGCTAAGTGGGCGAGGGGAGGGGGATTGAGAAGCTAAATTTTGAATGTCACTTTGTCACTTTGAATGTCATATGTCACTTTTAGAAGTAAAACACCAGAGGGGATAATTGTGTTAATTCTATACATGCTGTAAGTTAAATGGATTTTTATCCTTCTGTGAGGCAGTTCACAGCATAGCATGCTGTCATTTATCTCCACCAATGCCTAGCTATCAGGTTCACCTGACAGATCAGTAGTGAGAGGAATTTGTCTGGCTGGGTCTTGAAATGAACCTTCCGGAATCCTTAAGCAACTGCTCTAGTAATGGCCTGCCATTGCCCTGCTCTTCAGTGCTTAATTTGTAATGAAAGAGTGCTGAGGCTCAAGCATTTAGGTGCCATGGCGCAAGCAATTTTTTTTACTTTCATAACTGACACAGCAAGCCCAGAGGTCCCAGGACTCAATGAACTGCCAAGTCTTAAGGGGCCAGGGCTCAATCCTGGCAAACCGTGACACAAATTAAGCACTGCTGCCTTTAAAGGAAGAGAATGAAGGAGATTTTGACCTTCCTCTCCTCAAAGCTCTATGTTTAGATCTTTGGTGTCATAATTATTTTCATTTTATTTTTGTCAGCAATGATTGGGCCATCCAATTAGCTGTGTGATTATAAATGGGTAAATCCTGCTGGTGTATAGCAAAGTATTCTTTAGGCAGTCAATATTGCTAACTCTCTTTCCCTCCTCCCTCCCCCCCCATCCCACCACCAAAAAGTCTATAATATTGGCTAAAAAAACATGAGATTTTTAAAAAAAATAAGTACCTTTTTATTTGCCTTCTTGATTTTGAGCCATTAGGTGGTCGCATTTTCAAGCTTCTCTATACAACCATGAGGGCCAGAAACTTACTCTGATTTAAATGTAAGTAGAGATTCTCAAGTAATCACATGACTAGGAGCTGGGGATTTCAAAATAACACCAAATATTGTGAGTTTGGAGCACTCGTGAGCTTCTGCCAGACAATGCTTTTATGCCTTATTCCTTTTATACTATTTTCAGAGAATTCATCATTATATAAAAACAGTTAGATACAGTCAAATATTTTACTTCTAAGATTTCTGAAGGAGGAGAGCACTAAGTGGAGCTTATTGGTCTGTCTCTTACCTCTCCCTAATCCCCCATTTGCTTTTGCTATTCGCAGTGCTACTGTTTTGGTGGGGGAAAAAAAACCCTATCTGCTTCATCCTTGCTAAGGATTTATCACAGCCTACGTGAGGCAATACTACCTCCATTTCAGGCCCTTCAGTCATACTCACTTATAACAACACCTAGCTCCTATATAGCTCTTTATATTAGTCTTTCACAAGCTTTAACATATTTATCAACACAAATGCCCCTGTGAAACAGGGAAATATTATTATCCCATTTTACTAATGGGAACGGAGGCACAGAGACTTATCTGAGCTAAAGCAAGCTTTAATAACTATTAACATTGATTTTTCAGATGAATGGATGGTAAGATAAATTTGCTATATGATGGTGAAAATGAAAAATCTCTTACTAGAGTTCTTACAAAGCGACTGTTTGAGGCCACCCCAAAACAGAAACTCTGTAGAAACATTATTCAATCATGCAATGTTGGTATATTAGGCCTGCCAGAAAGTGTTGACAACCCTGACTCATTTAGGCCCTGGTTCTGCTGCCCTTGTTCATATTCAGCAGCATGTCACCATATGAGTACTGCCATGGAAGGGATTAGTCATTAAGGCCCTCAGGTCTGCACAGAGCCTGTAGCCATGCAAAGGCCTAGTGGCCTTAAATTTAAATTTTGTGATAAAAAAGCATATTTTCCCAGTGCTGCAAAGTCTTCTAAACTAAGACAAATTATATCTAGTTTAACTTTCAGATTATGCAGTTTTTAGTTATCCAGGTGCTACCAAAAAAAACCCCACCCAAACCACAGAATGGAGATATTGTAGAGGTTTCTAATGAGTCACTTTCATATTCTCTTTCTGCTTCATTGGGCTTCTTGGATATTATCTCTGGTGGTGTTTAAGATGTCAATGTTATATTATTCAGACTGAATGAAGATAATATATATGTTTTTGATGATTCATCCTCAGATTCTGGTCAAGCTTTTTTGGATATGATGTGTGGTATTGTCTTTGTTGTTCTTCCCTGAGATAACATTTAAACTTCCTTCCTTTTCATATTAACGCATATCAAGATTGAATTCTTTGTACGCTGTCGGAAGTGATTTGTGGGTTTCATGTTCGTCAGCCCCAATCCGGCAAGCATATGTGACAGGTGCTTAAAAATAAGCATGTGCTTAAGTGCTTTGCTGGATTTGGGCCTATGTCAATGAGTTTCTTCTGAAGTAAACAACTTTGAACACATAAATTTGTCTTGTACTAAAAACTGTCAGTCTTAGTTAATGCATTTGCCCTTTCCTTATTTTCCATTCCTGTTAAAATACTGTACCATATACAGAGGATCCCATAACATACATCATGCAACAATGAATTTTATTAAGGTACAGTGCTTGCAGATTCACCTACACGGAGTGTTGTGGTTATCAGGTACATACTTTGTTATTTGAAATACATATAATAAAGCCAGACAAACATCTACAATGCTGTATTGTTTAAAAAACACTTTGATCATTCCCTTTCTGAAATGTCTCCTGTGGCAAGTATATTTTGTGTCAATCAGAGAATATCCCTATTTGTTAATGCCTGTTTGTCTTTCCATTTAGCTCATATACCTGTGTATACTCTGGATTTAGAAAGCATAGAGGATAATATATAGGGGAGCTTGGAGCTTTATCCCAATCATCTGAAAATACATAGTCCTAAACCTGTTCCCCTGGAACCTGTTGGGTTATTAGAAGGGTATTTTACCTTACCAACCTGCCTGTGAGAAAGGAAAGAGTTAGCACAGTTCTTCCAATGTTTGCCCAGACCTCAAAGATCCTTCAGCTGTTCTCCTTCCTTGTTCCAGGGGAAATGAAACTTGAACACCCATTGAAATAGTGTACAAATTTCAAAAATGTACCATTAACTATAGGGTCCAACAAGCAGCCCTGTATACTTAGTAGGCCTTAGTAGAACTTACGGGTTCTCATTTGCGCCTAGCTGTGCACGTGTACAGGGGAGTAAGGCAATAAGGCGCCCCTTTACTCCCCTGTGTGGATTACCTGCATTACCAGACTTGGTGCGGTAGGGAACTCAGTCATTGGGCTGCTACTTCCCAATCTGCACCAGTGGGAAGCAAGAGTAGGTAGCGGGCTCTGCCCCATCCCCCTCCTTCAGTGTCCCAGCTATTACAGCTGAGCCAGAATGGAGGAGCTAAGTGAGCTTTGCAAGGAAGAAGGATGGTGCAAGTTACCTCTCATATGGAGGAAGCAGGGATCAAAGTCACTAGCTGATTTCTGCCTTGATACTTGGACAGCACTGCCACAGGCTGCCCCATACTTAGGCTGAATTGCAGGGTGTCAACCCAGTTCCCTGTGACTAAAGACAACAACATCAAACCCATGGGCCATACACATGTTGCCCATGGTGTGCATGTAGATTAAGTCTAGTTTATAGCTCACAATCAATATTCTGCTATTTATTTCCTGGGGAAAGTACATGAGTATTGCAAAAAGAGGAGTATAAGGGATTTTTTTTTTAGTTGATTGTTTATAGAGGAGCTAATTTTTTCTCATTGAATATGAATTTTGTTACTGACTTCAGAAGGTGTCTAATGCATTTTACTGCCATTTGCTTTGATTTTCACAATAAATGAAATAGCTATTTCTTATTTAGCTGCTTCAGAATTCAAAATTGTTCTAGTGATTAGAATGACTATATTTCTATAATACCTCACAATTAAATTTTGGAATCCTGACTCTTTGGTTGTGATGTCATAATTACATTTGTAGCAATGCATGTCATTAAGATATGACCTCATTTGTGAAGATGTGCTAGGACTGACATTAGTGAGGGTGTCAGACTTAGCAGATTTGAAAAGAGAATCTCTGTTATTAGTATAGACAAATGTTTTCAAAGACACAGTATGAGGGCTGAATTTTATAATAAAAAGTAAAGAACAAAATTTGCTGAAGATGAAGCTGATTTTGGGGGGGAAAAGGCCATAAGTGAGTGAAACTTACCTAAGATTAAATAAAAAATCTTTCTTTAGCTTCTATGCTGCAGCTTCCAAGCTTGTAAACTCTTATTTGGAAGCCAGACTGAAATTTAAAAAATCTGCAACCCTACAGAGTTACATAAAAGACATAGCAGAGACTTTAGGGAGTAACAGAAGCGGCAGTAAAAAGTGCAATCTTCTACTTTCAGTTACTGCACAGGACAGTTCTGCCCAGTTGTAAAACAGGGTCCACGCTACAGCTGCCATATACAGAGGGAATCAAATAACCAGGACCAAATTCAGCCTTCCATTGCAACACATTAAAGTGCTTAGCATGGTAGTCATATAAATGATTGAAGATCTGGCAGCAACTTCTTTACTTAACTTACAACCTATCTTCCAAAGAGTGCTGATTTCCAGACTAACCCATGTCTGCAACCTGCCTTCTCCTGCCCCCAAAACATCATCTCCCTGAAAAATGACACACTTCATTTCCTGTGTCCGGGTTACCTTTGGGCTGATAGATACGCTGTTTGCATATAGACATAAACCAACATTTTTAAGTGTCCACTAATTTTGAGTGTTTCTGTTATTGGGAGGCCAACTTCAGACACTTCTGGCCTCATTTCAGAAGTGCTGAGCATCCACAACTCTAGTGGATTTCAGTGGGAGCAGTAAGAGATGAGAACCTCTGAAAATCCATCCCTACGTCTCTCTCATACAGGACTGCAGGTGTGAGGAAGCAAACGAAACACCCAAAAGATTCTCATTGTACCTGAGAAGTTTAACATTTCCAGGATGTACCTTTGTGATAATAAGCCCTGTCATAGTGTGAGCTGCTGTGTAAACAGGGCAAAGGAGCATGGTAGCTCTTTCTCACCACACTGTGGCATGAGGCAGGTTCCTGCCAGAGATCTGGAGAGATTTGTCATAGGTGTTCAGAAACTTGCAGGGCTGACAATTGAATGCACCCCACATACCTACAGTGCATGCACTGCCTCTACTGAGAAGAGGAGCAAAACGTGTTGTATAACATGTAGCACTGACTGGCTCTGCACAATCCTTCCCTTCAATGGCAGGATTCCTAGGCCACACCTTTGAGCTGCCTTCCTGTCTTAGCAAGAGAAATTTAGTGTTGTCTTTTTGCACACATTTGCATACATATGAAATATACATTCATGTGTACGTACTAAACAAGACACAACATTAATATTGACACAGATGACAACAGTTGTACTCCTCCATTTTTGTAAAGATTAATTTCGGGAGCTGTTTAGCATATTCTGTACAAAAGTATAACTCCAACAGACATAAGTAGTGCTTCACACTAGTAATATACACTGGGCTAAAATGTGTATCTTCTTATCATCTGCTTGGCCTATCTAATTTCTTAAACTTATGAGTCAGTTCAGCTCTTTCAGTGTGGTAGATCTATTTTTTTTTTTTCCCACTGCTATAGCTGGTACCTTCCCTGAGGATAGGTTTTGTACAGCAAATACTTTTGAAGTATGAATGGTGTTAAAAATTTTTAAAAAGATTGTGTCGAATTTCACTGAGGTACAACTCCACAACCCCTTTTTTAGGCCCAGGAAAAGTTCTTGTTTATTTTAATATGATGGCCTAAGGTTTATAAGCACTGCCAGAACACTTCTAATAAATAATAATAATAAAATAATAAGTTTTCAACTCCACAGATGTTCACGTCTGCCCTTGTCAAATAACAGACTACAGAACCACTTATCCATGACAAATCTGAGCCAAGGAAGCATATAAAATATTCTGGCCCAGATGCTCACCTGCTGTAAATTGGAATAGGTCTTCAATGAGTTATGCTGATTTACACCAGCTGATGATCTGGCCTTCACCATGTAAATGTTTTAAAAATTAGCACAACAAAATCAACATTATAAGAATAGGAAATAACAAAAGACATTTTCTACTCCAGTGAATTTCAGTGTCACTATTTACAGTGTCACATTTCATTGGGGGCAGGGACAGAAAGGGTTATTGCAGAACTGTACATCTTGAATTCCATGGTTAGATTCTTCTGCCACTGTGTTCTCACATTTCATCAGCTGACTTTCTTGGAAGACTTTGCAGTTAGTTTCTTATCTCCTGTGTTCTTTGTATGATTTGCACTATGTCTATGTTAAAGATGGAGTATTGAGCAATACTTTCCAGAAGTTTTATGAGCTGTTTCCTAGAAATGTTAACCACCTCTCTGTAAGAAAATGTTTTGCTGATAAAACTGATTAACAAGATCAGGGTCATAAAATAGCAGATATATTTTGTGAATGATTTTGTGTGTTATCTGAGTATATCCCCAAAACTGTGACTTTACCTCCAAGGCAGCTGGTTACAGAAGAATACTGGTGTGTCGTGGAAAATTACGCAAAAACTGTTAAATTTAGCCAACAAAATCATTTGATAAAATTTTAAATGACAAATAAATGGAAACACAACCTAAGCCTAGTCATGGTGTGTCATTTTTGTTGACTAAATGCCCTTGCTAGTAGTTCACGAGGATGATGATCTACTTTCCTTTCCATTAGCAATGAACATCCATTCGAAATAACCTCTTTGAATAGCATATGCTGGGCCTGCTGATTAAATCAATAAAGAATTAAAGGATAGATATATAATTAAATGCCAGTCAATGTGGTTTTATGGAAAATAGGTCTTTTTAGAAAAAACTAACTTTATTATTTGATGAGATTACAAATTTGGCTGATAAAGGTAATGCCTAGATGTAACATACTTAGGGCTTGTCTATACAGACATTTAGATTGCAGCAAGCTGGGTGTGTATCTACCCCACACTAGCCTGCTAGGGACTGTCTCTGCAGACTCTGCTGACACACATTCACAGTGCCTCAATATGCTTTGATCTAATCCTCTTTGAAATGGGACTAGATCAAAGCGCATTAATGAAGTGGCTGTCGTGCAGTAGGTTCACATCCCAGCTTGCTAGGAACTAATTGTTCATATAGACAAGCCCTTAGATTTTTGTAGGACATTTGACTTAGAACTGTACACTATTCTGATTTTAAAAATAGCACGATACCACCTTAATAAAGCACATATTAAATGGATCAAGACCTGGCTAGCTGACAGATCTCCAAAAGTAGTTGTCAATATGGATCATCATTAAATGGACATGTTTCTAGTGGGTTTCACAGGGATCAGTTCTAGGCCCGATACTATCCAATATTTGTATCAATGATCTGGAAGTAAATATAAAATCTTTGCTGATAAAATTAAAGGATGATGAGACAGACTGACATTGTGGGAAATAATGTTAAGGACAGAGCAGTCATACAGAGCAATCTGGATTGCTTGATAAGCTGGGCCCATTCAAAGAAAACATGTTATGGTATGGCCAAATATAAGGTCAGACATCTAGGAAAAAAGAATGCAGGCCATACTTACAAAATGGGGAATTGTACCCTAGAAAACAGTGATTCTGACAGGGATTTAAAAATCATAGCAGCAAGAAAGGGTAATGTGATTCTTGGATGTATAAATAGGGCCTTAATGAATAGGATCAGGGAGGTGATTTTTACCTCTATATATGGCTTTTGGCTTTTGCATATAGTTCTGGTGTCCAAATTTGTAAAAGGACATTCAAAAACTGAAGAGGGTGCAAGGAAGAGCCACAAAAATAATTTAAGAGCTAGAAAATGCATCTCCCACTGAGAGATTTAAGGGGCTCAATCGGTTTAATTTATCAAAAAGATCAAGAGGTGACTTGATTACAATGTATAAGTACCTTCACAGGGAGAAAATCCCAGCTATCAAAAAGCTGTTCAATCTAGCAGAGAAAGGCATAGCAAGAACCAATGGCTAGGATTTAAAAACAGAAAAATTCAAATTAGAAATAAGGCACAAATTTTTAAGAATGAGAGTGCATTCTCCATCTCTTGATGTCTTCAAGTCAAGACTGGATGCCATTCTGGAAAGGATATTTTAGTCAAACAAGGGACTCAATACATGAGTAACTGGGTGAGATTCTCTGGCCTGCGTTATACAGGAGGCCAGCGTAGATGATCTAATGGGACCTTCTGTCCTTAAAATCTATTCATGTAGGCTAGTGAAGAATGTGAGTGTATTCAGCATGCATTCTACTAGAATGTCTGCAAATAAAATAGCATTGTGTGTGCGCGCACACACCTGGATTTACCTGGTTATATATAACAGTAGAAACTCAATTAAAGCACATTATTACGTGCAACATAAAACATGACAAAATAAAATGTCATGGACCTGGGACCCTAATCTGGTGGCTGTAACTGTAAAAGCCTAAGGGCACTGGGATGTGTCCCATGACTACAAACATTGTTCAGTTTTTAAGTTCAGTTCTGGTCGGGGCGGTGGGAAAGATTTCATGAAAAGGATAGTGACAAGCTGTTACAATGACAGTTCAGAGAGAAAAAAGAAATTGTGGAAATCGGATGACAAATGACACATGGTTTTAAATTGATTTGGAACAATGTGATCTGAAGTGGAGACAACTGAGAATACCCCCTTTTGAAAGGTGCTACAACATTTGGAAACCAAATTTCAGCTCACTGAAAAACAAACCTGGGGACTGGGGGAGGGAGCCGGGGGGCTTGAAGATTTTAATATCCACAAGGCTTGATTACTCAGGCTTCCAGTGTCAACATAAATGCTCTTCAGCATCTTACTTGAAATTTTTACCAATCACATACATGAATGAGGTGCACATCCTTACAGAAAATCTCCCCTTTCCCTGCACGGAAAACATCATTCAAAAAGCTAGAGGAGCCAGAAGCAGCTTCCAAAATGAAAACACTGCCTGTCAACTAAAAGTCTCATTGCCATGCAAGTGACAGGGCTGAAGCTGTCTGAGAGCAACTCTCCTTTTAGAGATCTCTAAATAAATTGAAAATAATATCAAGGAAACTTGCCCCTGGCCTAATCTAATCAAACACAAATATACCTGAATGTGATTCATACCTTTCCTAATT
Source organism: Trachemys scripta elegans (assembly GCF_013100865.1). NCBI lineage: Eukaryota > Metazoa > Chordata > Testudines > Emydidae > Trachemys > Trachemys scripta. The sequence continues at coordinate 91,875,798 of NC_048304.1, read as the reverse complement.
TAAGTGAAGCCACATGTCACTGCAATCTGACTTCACTCTGTCATGTAGTGTTCTTTATAATGGCATAGATCAGCCAATCCAGCTGAAGAGAGCTTATTGCAAAACTCGATTGTGGGGTATAGATGCCTTTAATCCACCTTTGTGATCCTTTGATCCTGAAGCCAGTGTGTGCACGCCTAGACTCCACCACACATTAAAGTAACTGAGGGCTGCTCTAACTTGTATCACCTGCCCCATGGAGCAATTCCAGCCAGATTCCTGGCTTCAGTTCAGCTATTTTGCACCACTCCATTGGTACAAAGCATCTCTACAGCTGGTTTAACCAGCTCCTTAAGGATTCCCACTGTGTTGTAGAATCCTTAGTTGGCTTAGCCATACCCCAGTCATATCCCCTTTGTCAGAGGCTGGGAAGGGAGAGCATAGGAGCGTGGCTGTATGCCAGCTGAGGAATCCACAACACAGTGGGAATCTTCAAAGCACTGGAGCAGTGCAAAAGAGCTGAAGTGAAACTAGAAATCTAGCCCGATATTCCTGTGTTAACTTTGCCCCTATACTAAATTTCACATGCTGAAAAAGTTAATGTTTTTCCAATAAAATACTAGCAAAGCTTTTTTTATTTACAAATTATTATAAACAGAGCAATCAGCTGCATAAATGGAACAGAACTTATGTGACTCCTGTATGTAGGCTCTCACTTTGACAGTTTACTCTAAGTTCCAACTGTGTGTTTTCACTAAGAACACATTGTATACAAAAGTCTTCCTGAGTTTATTTCAGCTGGTCCAATTCATAAAAATCATTTGACTTATTTCCATATGATTCTTCCGTACTTTACTGAAGGAAATGTGTTTTTCGTCAGCAATTATTCTTGTTTTATGGTCATGAAATCCCAGATTCTCTTTTGTATGTGGCATCCTCACTGACATATAGAGGCTTGTGGTTAGAACATCCAGAAGATATCATTTAATTCTAGAGGGGTCCTGAGTTCAGTCTATCAAAGGCAATTTCTTAATGCATCAGACATCCCTTTTGGACACATCCTGGACTGAAACTATATTTATATTTATGGAAAACAAGATAAGGTGAAGTTTCCTGAATGCCAGAACAAGTAATGTGACAAGAAGCTTAAAGAATATCCGGGAAAAAAGGCAACAACACCAGTTGCATAAGTGAGGAAAGTTGAGGAAAGAGAACACTGACACTGGAGATCAATGAACGCATGTGCCAACAATGAAAATAGGAGGGCTTTAGACTCATGGGGCTTTGGGATGCTTTCTGAGAGATATAAACTATTTAGATTGAAGCTACCAGAGTTTGCAAGGCATTTTTTGAACTAGGCAATACAGAAGTGCTGTGATGAACAAAGGCAAAAACTGAAGGTGAATCATTTATAGACCTGCAGGACTGTAGGAAGTTGGAAATGGAAAAAAAAAGGCCTCTCCGGAAGAAGGGGTATGGTTAGGTTTGGAGTAGACAGGATGTGTTAGCTCACCGGTGCCTGCTGATCCTAATTCTTGATCAATTCTTGAGGCGTTTGAAACAGTGGGCTATTCTAGTCACAACAGACTTTACCCAGTGACACAAACTATACAGGTCAATATTGGTTAACGAAATACATAAATTACTGGGCCGAATCCAAAGCCTATTGAAGACAATGGCAAGCATCCCATTAACTTCAGTGGACAGGAGACCAGGCCCATGGAGAATAACTGTATAATCCAAAAGGAAGATAATCCAACCAAAATAAAAATCCATCTATTTGCTGAACAACTGAGTCAAAGGATATTTTGAAAGGTGGCTAACCTTCCCAAGGAACTCGTTGGGATGTCAAAGGCATTCTAGGTGAGGTCTCACCACCTTCCACTTCCGCAGTGATGCAGAGCTATTAAACAGCTGCCACTGAAATAAATCCCTACATCAGCAACAGATTCTGTACTGACATACCTACCCATAGCATTTCCAGTGTGGGAGTGCAAGACTGAACCCAACCTCACATTTAGAGGCTCCACAAGGCAGTGAATTGTACTGCCACTATTTGGTTTATAGAATACTTTAACCTAACCCTTCCTTCCCCAGACAAAGCAAAGAGTGTATAATTGGTAGGATTTTATTTCTTATCATATGGCTATATAATAGTAGAGCTTCTAAAGCTAATCACAAGCTCCCATATCTCACCGAAAGCATTCTGTTTTTTGATCTATATATCTTTCTTCCACATGCAGCTGAATTAGATATTGACATCCACTGTGTTTCAGAAGACAGGAATTCATCTTCTCTTTTGTTTAACTGATGTTAATACAGTAGTATCTTTATCCACATTTTAGGCCCAGTTTTGCAGTTTCTATTCAGGCAGAAGTCCCAGTGAAATAAAGGAGAGTATTAAGAGCTTAAGGCCTACAGAATCTTCAGTCTGCATTTGTTCTGGAAATACCTTGGGCATGGGAGGGATTATTTAACATGCACAAACTACATCCGGCTAATATCCTCATACGTAGAATGTTTTCCATCTCTCTTATTTTGTCACCAAAATTATGTTCTGTATCTTTCACTACAATCCCTACAGCTAGTGCAGAAATTTCTGATATTATGTGCACATCTTGGCATTTGCATAAGTATCTTGGCATACCCCCTCGCCCCAGGCACAGTAAATTTAACTCTGTGTAATAGTGACGTTGATAGAACTGGTTACATGTTTTAGTTGTCAGCCTCAGTCTTTATTCTTCTACGAGTTTTTGTGAGAATTGCACTGGAGCGCCTTTTAATAAGTTGAACTTTAATGTTTTGCTCTTATAGAATGAAGTGATTGCCTCATATGGTCAAGAAAAAGAGAATCCACATGCCCATGTTTAAATGCTGCATATAATTTCTGCTCGCTATAACTCTGTCCAGATGCTGGTACTCTGTGTGCCCATGGAAATTAGACAGTTTTCTTTCTTTTCAGTCTCTCCAAGAATCTCTGCTCTGACTCACACAGAAAAAAGAATGGAAGGAATGTGAGGCAACTGCATACAGTACATAGTATTTTGTGAGTACAGGATCTATTGAAATGGAAATCAGAGCCTTGACACTTCAAAAAGTAAGATATTGAAGGTTGCTGAAATTTTATTTCTCAGTTAACAAATTTTAGGCTTAGCTGGCCCTCCCTCTGAGAAGACAGATGCCTCTTCATTAATTTCTGGTTCAGGTTTTATATCTCCTTATATAGAAAAAAGATTGGTTAGTTTTCTCAAACTTGCTGCTACGACTCTTTGCCAAGGGAATATTATTTTGACATCAAAGGTAACACCTCTTTGCAGAGCCTACAGCAATTCCATTTTATCTCTGTACAAGGACCTGATCCTGTACTCTTTTGAAAGCCACAGGCTAGAAAAATCCTATGAATAGTCATAAGCCCCAACTATACTCCGCATCCTAATGTTAAAGCCATATTCACAGATGTGTATCTGCTTGATGTGGGGAGGGATGGCTCCGCATAAAAAGGGCTTGAGCACTTCTTCTGTAATGTGATCTGTTCAATGTACCACTTGCAACCCCAAATTGGGTAGGGCTAAACATGCACGCAGGGCGATATCTAAACGTTGTTGTTGTCTGGGTTTAGATGTTAAGTTGTGTTCTCTTACTCCAGCATTTGGTTACCAAATAATAAATAATAATAATAATAATTAATAATACCCAAATGCTGGAAAGTACACCTGCAACACACGTCAGCTAAACTCCAAACCCCATAGAATGAATTCAAAACCCTATGCTGCAGGGCTGCTTGGGACAAGCTGCCAAGTTTGCAGCTGTAATGAATACATGAAGGCCCTGTTTTCTGTTTGCTCCTAGAGCCCACTGGTTTTAATCTAAAACTTGGATATTTTGTCAAATATCATTTGTTCAGAAGAGCAATCTTCTTGTGTGGGAGAGATCACAGATCCAAACAGTGATCATTTTGCCAAATTAAAGTAAAAATAAGGCTGGAACGGAAAACTTCTTTAAACCACAAGCTTCCATGGATTTAGGTGAGTGGCAATTGCCAGGACTGCAAGCCACATGTAACGTGCGACATTTTCTTACCAGAACAGATGCGTGAAAGGCATGTTGGAATTAATAGTGGCCAGAAGAAATCTATTTCAAGCAACAATGGCTTTTTGTAGGCCATCCTATCTCAAGCTCTATATTCCAAGTTTATTGCTCCCCACAGGTGTACTGAAGAAGCAACAAAGACACAGCGAAATGGGTTCACAAACAGTTAGCATCCATTGAAGAAAACTCCTCTCACAGCAAAACACTGAAGTTCGACCTATTGCTGGGAACTCAAGTTAAGAAATTTGAGAACCAACTCCATACCTGCAGGGGGCAGGCGCTCTGTACAAAGCTCTTAGCCCTCATGCTTGTATGGAATAAAACTGAACCCTTAAGAGCACCCTAATTATTTACACAAAATGCTATTGTATCAGTGAGAAAATTGAGCTACAGCTGGATAATCTAGAGCTCCATTTATAGTGTCTTTCTCAGATATCAAGAAAGGATTCTGAGGGCAATGAGGTTAAAAAAACAGGACCTACTATGGGAGGGTAAGAAAAGATGTGTTTTTCTGGACTTTGAGTCCAGCCATGAAAAAGAGTGGAAAGGAATTTCTACCCAGGAAAGCAGCGGTTGGATGAAGGGATGGAGGCATTTTTATTGATCCTTTCCAATTATGGGCCTTTTATGCCTTTTTCTTTGGTGGGGAGGGGCATTAATTCAATTAACCAGATATTTTGGAGGTTAAGGTAGAAGAATAAAGCTGCTAATACCAGAGAGGAGGGTGAATTTGATGAAGATCCAGAGGCGATCTGAAACTGAATCCCTTCAGCTCTGCATTGATAACCAAGCAATATTAGTGATATATTAGAACAATGGCCATTTTTCCACATTTGAATTTATAATGATGCTTTCCTTTCTTTCATAATCTTGCTTGAAAATGCTACCAATATCTCTTGAGAGTTAGCAACCTGTGACCATCTGCGATTGCTCTCGGATCCTTTTCTCCCAACCCAAATGAGGGCCATACTGTATTTAATGACGAGATTGAACATATGGCTGCTTAAAGGCTTACGATCATATCAATTCCTCCTGGTTAAAACCTGTGGGAAGAGTTTTTTGGAAGGAAGAATCTCAAGTTGATTCCCCACAAGGCTTGTTACCCTGTCAAAGAAAGCTATCAGGTTGGTTTGACACGATTTGTTCTTGACAAATCCATTCTGACTATTATTTATCATCTCATTATCATCTAAAGATGTTTGCAAATTGATTGCTTAATTGTTTGCTCCATTATCTTTCAGGGTACAGAAGTTAAGGTGACTCATCTTTAATTCCCTGGGTTGTCCTTATTTTGCTTTTTATAGATGGGCACTATATTTGCCTTTTTCCAGTCTTCTGGAATGTCTCCCTCCTTTCATGACTTTTCAAAGATAATTGCTAATGGCTCAGATATCTCCTCAGTCAGCTCCTTGAGTATCCTAGGATGCACTTCATCGGGCCCTGCTGATTTGAAGACATTTAACTTGTCTATGTAATTTTTGATTTGCTCTTTCCCTATTTTAGACACCTCATTTTCGCTGGCATTGACTATTTTAGATGGCCCATCGCTACCAACTTTCTTGGTGAAAACCGAAACAAAGAAGTCACTAAGCACCTCTGCCATTTCCGCATTTTATCTTATTGTCTTTTCCCGCTCATTGAGTAATGGGCCTACTCTGTCCTTGTTCTTCCTCTTGCTTCTAATCTACTTGTAGAATGTTTTCTTGTTTCCTTTTATGTCCCTAGCTAGTTTGATCTCGTTTTGTGCCTTGGCTTTTCTAATTTTGTCCCTACATACTTGTGTTATTTGTTTATATTCATCCTTTGTAGTTTGACTGAGTTTCCGCTTTTTGTAGGACTCTTTTTTGAATTTTAGATCATTGAAGATCTCCTGGCTAAACCAGGGTGATCTCTTGCCATACTTCCTATCTTTTCTATGCAGTGGGGTAGGTTGCTCTTGTGCCCTTAATAATGTCTCTTTGAAAAACTGTCAACTGTCTTCAATTGTTTTTCCCCTTAGACTTGCTTCCCATGGGATTTTACCTACCAACTCCCTGAGTTTGCTAAAGTCTGTCACCTTGAAATCCATTGTCTTTATTGTGCTGTTCTCCCTCCTACCATTCCTTAGAATCGTGAACTCTACCATTTCACGATCACTTTCACCCAAGTTACCTTCCACTTTCAAATTCTCAACCAGTTCTTCCCTATTTGTCAAAATCAAACCTAGAACAGCCTCCCCTCTAGTAGCTTTGTCCACCTTCTGAAATAAAAAACTGTCTCCAATACATTCCAAGAACTTGTTGGATAACCTGTGCCCTGCTATGTTATTTTCCCAACAGATGTCTGGGTAGTTGATGTCCCCCATCACTACCAAGTCTTGTGCTTTGGAGGATTTTGTTAGCTCTTTAAAAAAAACCTCATCCACCTCTTCTTCCTGGTTTGGTGGTCTGTAGTCTCCCATGACATTACCCTTGTTTTTTACCCTTTTTATCCTTACCCAGAGACTTTCAACAAGTCTGTCTCTTATTTCTATCTAAACCTCAGTCCAAGTGTACACATTTTTAATATATAAGGCAAGACCTCCTCCCTTTTTTTCCTGCCTGTCCTTCCTGAGCAAGTTGAACCCTTTTATACCAATATTCCAGTCTTATCCCACCAAGTATTATCCCACCAAGTCTCCGTGATGCCAACTATGTCATTATTGTGTTTATTTACTAGAATTTCAAGTTCTTCCTGCTTATTCCCCATACTTCTCACATTAGTATATAGACATCAAAGATACTGATTTGATTTCTCCCCCTCCATTTCAGTCTTGTCTCTCCCTTATTTCTGCTATAACAGCGCATGCTGCCCTCAGATTCCGACCTTCTCCTGTGGGCTTTGGTCACCTGCCCCCGTCAAACCTAGTTTAAAGCTTTGGTCACCTGCCCCCATCGAACCTAGTTTAACGCCCTCCTCATTAGGTTAGCAAGTCTGTAGTCAAATATGTCTTCCCTTTCCTCGATAGGTGGACCCCATCTCTGTTTAGCAGTCCTTCATAAATCCATCATAGTCCATCATAACGGACTATAAGTAGCAGAGAAATCAAGGAGCAAATGAACATAGAGATTAAGCTATCTTCTGCCCCTGAGAGGTCATCTGTCCACAACAGGTGTAAAAGAAATTGGTGGAACAGTGCGGCGAGGCTGGTATTGAGGCAACCGGTGCATTCTTTATCCTGTGGATAGAGACAGAAAGCTCATCTTCCAGGCTGCACTCAGCACTATTCAGGAGAACTAAACAGGCTATTAAAAAAATTAAAATAAAGCACGCAACAATTCTTTTCAAGCAAATGAAGAAACCACAGGCCTATATTCTTTGCCGAGACATTTATGAATAGTTTAGCATCCGTGAACCTGCAGTGTACTAGGCTTTTGTTGATAAAAGCACTGTGAATGTGAGAGTATCTTTTTGTTAGACATGTCCCATGCTGATAACAGTCAAACAAAAATGCTCTAGGCAGGCAGCAGAGAGATTACAGAAGCAAGCAGAGTAGAAAAGATGTGCTTTTACTAAGCTCCCTTTGGGTTGTGGGAGGGGGTGGATTCTTAGTGCTTTATTTTGAGTCTGCATTTTAATAAAGAAATAATCTTAGAGTCAAGTATATTGTTCAGAGGCAAACAGGGGGAAAAACTAAACAGGATAGCCATGATTTATTCATGGTAAATGGAGCCCATTGAAGTTCTTGGCTACAGCCTCCATATCAGAAGTAGGCTGACAGGTTATTACCTCTGCCCTATCTAGAACCATAGTCAAAGTAACTATTTACTAATGGGCGAATTTCATTTTTAACAGTGGTAACCTCTTTGGAGTTATAACCCTTAGTTATAAACATTGAGAATCAGGCCCTGTGCATCAGAAAGGAACAAACAGAATTCCAAGATGGATCAGCTGCCCAAGAAGCAAATAAGGATCTATCCTATTGTCTGAAGAGACTAGGGAATGGGATGATTAGGATTCCTTTTGGGTTTCTGGACAGAGAAGATCTTTTTGATCTTGACATGCTTCCTCCACTGACTTTATGGGGAGTTATAAACTTTTATCTAAAAGCAAAATATGTCCCTAATGAAAAGGTTTTAAAACTCCACCTGTGCTAAAATAGGGTAATAGATCTGGGTTAAGCCCAGCAAAGACAAGTGTGCCATATTACAGGCTGAAGCTCAGTACTTCCCTCACTCAATACAGGTAGATACAATTTATATAGTTCTTTGTCACCTCAAAAATTAATGGGTGACCTTGCAAACACTGCCCATATGCACTCCTACTGTAAACACAACGAAGACCGTGGAATTACACCAAGGATTAATTTGGCCAAATGAGTCTTTAATACAGCAAAAAGTCAGTGGATGGTTTGCCTGACTGGACTCCATGACAACTTTTATATTGAGGGTAAAAAGAGGGAGTTAGAACACGGTTTCATTGGTAATTTGGGTGAGTTTGTCCCCAGGACCTTTGGAATGGTATTTAGTACTTTTCTGTGCTATTAACGCTATTAACAATGGGCTTCTTTGCTGGAATCTGACATTTCCAAAGGCTTTGTTCCAATATGGTGTTTTATTGCATGATTAGAACTATGTAACACTTTTTGTGAACTTTCCTACAGGCACTGACAAGTTGTAAGCCATGGTTGAATTGTGTTTGTTTTACAATTATACATTTCAAAGCAAAGTAGGAGAAATGTCCTTGCATTTTGGAAAACAGTACTATTAAGTGATAAATTTGTTTTCACAGCCTTTTTCAATACCAAAATATTTCCCCCTTTCCTTCATCCATATCCAATGTCTACTCATGTTTTCTATTCAGTCTTCTATGCACTCGCTCTCATTTTCAAGTATGTTTTCATAACTATAAGAGCATAAAGAAAATGTGCTTATTAAAAGGGTATCTTAAGTGCAGTTCTTTAAGGAATTAGATATTCAAACATTATTGTAAATAAAGGCTACATGTCTAGGTCCTATCCACACAAAGGAAATTCATGCTAGTGTAGCTACATTGATGTAGTTATACCAGTGAAAATCTTTAATGTAGGCCTGCTGCCCCAGTGCCAAGTAGGGCGTATACTGGTGCGGTTTATTTCTGTATGTAACCAGATTAACAGATCAATGTAATTATACAAGGCTGTGCCAATTTTCTTAACGTAGACAGGACCCAAGTTCTCCATGCAGCTGGCTGAAATGTACTCCAAAATTACACAGCATGTACCAGCAGTAAAGAAATGTTACAAAATTATTGCAAAAACTACAGTATGAAGTGTTCCTGTAACGTCATCTGTTTTCTGTGGTTCTGACTAGCAGGGATGTTAAGCAATTACTAATCTCTATATGGAAGCAGAAGTGCTGAATGAAATCTAAAAGGAACTACAAAATGCAACATATTTTGAGATGAGACAGCTGAGACTTGGACCTACAGCCCAAGAAATGTTTCAGAGTCGCAGCCATGTTAGTCTGTACTCGCAAAAAGAACAGGAGTACTTTTGCTCTACGCAAAAGAATAAATGGACACAAATCTGACATCAGGAATCATAACATTCAAAAACCAGTAGGAGAACACTTCACCCTCTCTGGCCACTCAGTAACAGATTTAAAGGTGGCAATTGTGGAATAAAAAAGCTTCAAAAACAGACTCCAATGAGAAACTGCTGAACTTGAATTAATATGCAAACTAGATACTATCAATTTAGGCTTAAATAGAGACTGGGAATGGCTGAACCATTACACACATTGAATCTATTTCCCCATGGTAAGTATCCTCACACCTTCTTGTCAAACTGTCTTAAATGGGCTATCTTGATTATCACTACAAAAGTGTTTTTTCTCCTGCTGATAATAGCTCATCTTAATTAATTAGCCTCTTAGAGTTGGTAGGGGAACTCCCACCTTTTCATGTTCTCTGTATGTATATATATCTCCTCACTATATGTTCCATTCTATGCATCCGATGAAGTGGGCTGTAGCCCATGAAAGCTTATGCTCAAATAAATTTGTTAGTATGTAAGGTGCCACAAGTACTCCAGCCCAAGAAATGAAGCACTAGTTCTGATATGACTATAAAAATAAAAATGAACTATACTTACCTTCTCTTTACTAACACCTTGAATGAAATACAGTGTAAGGTATAATACCAAGACTTGGATTTCTACATTGTCAGTGAATATGGCTGTTAAATTCTTTACATGTGCATTGATTTGTCAAGCTCTGGCTGCTAAAGGAAACATCTGGCTTCCAACCTTCAGCCATAACTTTCAGTCCATAAACATCCCAATACACAATAAGACACATTTTAAAATGCAGAGTTTGGGGTTTTCTTTTTCTTGTTTGTTGAATAATAATTTGCTGAAGAAATAGGCTACGTGTATCCTTTAGCATCCATTTCCCATCCAACAATGAGCTCACCACAGCCAGACTCCTACACCTCCATGAAACTCCACTAACATCAATAGGACTCCCCACAGTACGTGAATGGCAGTTTGCAGGATCAGGGCTTGCATCTCCTGAAACAAACTTCCAAAGCAGCAGTGTCTGTCCAGAGATGCTGCAACAATAGATACAAAGAGTGAAATCCTGGCCCCATTGAGGTCAGTGGGAGTTTTGCCATTGACTTCAATTGAGCCAGACTTTAATCCCAACGTCTTTCTGCTATTGTATTTTTCCTGCTTATTTTAGCATGCTTGGTGACTCTCTTAGTTCAAGATCCCCAATCTGGGTTAAATCAGTGAATGACACAGAATCAGCCTATCCTCTTTCAAATGGCACTTTTTACTCATTCTCTGCCTTCGACTGGTATAATGTGCCTGTAATGTTCTGTAGCTTTGGGGCTTGTTTAACTGGCAAATCCATCACTTTCTCAAGTCAAATTAAGTGGTTCTTTTTACAGAAAAACTTTGAGGGTTTAGGATGTATTAGTAGTTTACAACTAGTTTGTGTGACTAGTGGCAAAAATCAATAGTTACCCACAAAATAAAGCTGTCTGGATATGAAAAGTGACAGAGGCTGAATGCCAGACTAGCTTGTGTATCCACAGAAAGAAACATTTAGTAGTGTGGGTGTAAAGTAAAAACCTCCTTTACAACAAAAGACACTGTAGCATTGTTGACTTTATTGCATGTAGGTACATGTGAAAACATGTCCAGGAGAAAGTCTGCAATTATATACATAGGCATAAATCCAGAGGTACTCCAGGAGAGCAGGATTTGACCCAGTAACTCAACACAGAAGATCTTGTTGCAATTATATGGTTATGCTAGGCTGGAACTCTCAGCCATAGAAAAATCACTGGTCCTCCTGTATGAAAACTTCATCAGGCCTTTAGAAACAGTACAACAGAAATCCAGATAGATAGGCTTGAATCTGCCATTGAACATATGGATATCATATTTACAAAGCTACCACGACCACCATGCACATAGTATTTCTGCTTTGACTCTATTGTTTCCTAGGGTTAAAAAATGCTGGCCATTCAAGGCAATGATGTCCAAAGAATCTGCTAGACAACTTTACACAGGAATTGAGGGAGGCAGAAAAGCAGAGTGCTCTACATCAGTGGTTGCCCCTAATACTACGTTTAAATACCATCAAATCACAACATGACAGAGCATAGGCCTTTTAACAAAGCTCTTAACCACCAGGCCCCCTGTCTCTCCAGATATATTGCTCTTGGCGCAAATACTGTTCTCACTGTCCTGCAGCACTGTACGTGCAGAATGTGGGTTTTCCACAAAGAACTTAATCAGAACAAGCCCATGCACATAAAGGGCACGTCTACACTGCAGTTAAAAACCCACTGACCAGGGCTCAGGCTAAGGAGCTGTTTAATTGCAGTGTAGACTTTTGGGATCAGGCTGGAGGATGTTGGGGGGGATCAAGCCCAAGTCAGCTGGCACAGACCAGCCACGGGTGCTTGATTGCATTGTAGACATACTCAAAGGTAGCAAAGCCCACTGCAGGACTTGATGCAGACACAAGTGAATGGTTTAAGTTTAGGTGATTTTCACACTGTCAGATTATTCTCTACTGGCTTGAAGAGGGACCAGAAACAAAACATAGTCACAGACACACCAACAGAGTTTGATCCTCACTTAAAGGGGAACCCCTAAGGAGCCAGGTGTGGATCCTTGATCCTGTAGCAAATTCCACGCCAGCCCCAACCCCAGTCCTGATGTGTTTTAGTACAGAGTATGGGGTAACACACACACACACTCTCCCCACCAAAGGGATGTTTGCCAGTTGGGTGTTGCCAGACAACAGCACACTCCAGCACTCCCTGCCTGCAATAGATCCCCCCATGTAGCAGAGTCTCCAGTAATTAAATCCATCTACTTTCTGGCCCCTTTGCACTACCAGAACAGTGCAAACAGGGTGGCTCACAGCTCAGGAGTTGGCCCACAGTTAAGCACTAAATTGCAATAGCAGGCAACATGAGGGGTGTGCTAGATAGATTCTATTCTGTATGATCAGAATGAGATTTCAAACCAGATGGGCATTATTATCCATAGTATTATTTAATCAGATTTTTATCTGAGTTTGAAGTAAATTATTACATAGTCTGAGTTCTGACTCATTCTCAGACTGAAAGTGGCCATGACATTTTACATCATTGTCCCAAACCCTTTGTGAGGGTCAGGAGCATGCCAAGGCAGGATGGGGCAGAGTAAAAGTGTTCTGCATTTAAGGTCCTGAGGCTGCTCTAAATTACATTTGTCACCAAACTGACCTCAAGGATTGGGGGAATGCAAATATGGCTCAGTCACTTTTCTCACCCTCTTGCTGTGCTGAGTAGAGCTCTGTGGCAATTCAGGATCTGGCTCAAGATTTTCTGAATAATGCATAGGTTGGTGTTGATGGATATTTTAGACTGGTGCCCAACTCCCAAAGAAAGTCTGTGGGAGCTGGTGCCTAACTCCCTTAGGCCCCAGGAAAATCCCAACCATGCTTATTTCTTTTTTAATTTTGTCCTGGACTTGCATTGCATGTCTGTTTCTGGGTAGTCTCCCTCTGTCACTAGGGCTCTCCAGACTGTGGCACAGCAACACAAACAATATAGTCCACTCCATTCTATATGGAATAGGTGCTTCTTGGGCCTCAGCTGGAGTATTGTGTCCCGTTCTGTGGGGCACATTTGAGGAAAGATGTGGACAAGTTGGAGAAAGTCCAGAGAAGAGCAACAAAAATGATTAGAGGTCTAGAAAACATGAGCTATGAGAGAAGATAGAAAAAATTGGGTTTGTTTAGTCTGGAGAAGAGAAGACTGAGCGGGGACATGATAACAGTTTTCAAGTACATAAAAGGTTGTTACAAGGAGGAGGGAGAAAATTGTTCTTCTTAACCTCTGAGGATAGGACAAGAAGCAATGGGTTTAAATTGCAGCAAGGGCAGTTTAGGTTGGACATTAGGAAAAACTTCCTAACTGTCAGAGTGGTTAAGCACTGGAATAAATTGCCTAGGGAGGTGGTGGAATCTCCATCATTGGGCATTTTTAAGAGCAGGTTCATAGACTCATAGACTTTAAGGTCAGAAGGGACCATTATGATCATCTGGTCTGACCCCCTGCATGCTGCAGGCCACAAAACCGTCCCTACCCCTTCCCTTGACTCTGCTGTTGAAGTCCCCAATCCTGTGTTTTAGTGACTTCAATTGGCAGAGACCCTCCTGCTAGTGATCCCTGCCCCATGCTGCGGAGGAAGGCGAAAAACCTCCAGAGGCTCAGGCAATCTACCCTGGAGGAAAATTCCTTCCCGACCCCAAATATGGCGATCAGTAAGACCCCGAGCATGTAGGCAAGAGTCTCCAGCCTGACCCCTGTTAGCCATTATACTATTTATCTACCATTGCTTGGTATTCCTTGGCTAATATGTTTTACCATTAAACCATTCCCTCCATAAACTTATCTAACTTAATCTTAAAACCAGACAGGTCCGTCACCCCCACCGTTTCCCTCGGAAGGCCGTTCCAATATTTCACCCCTCTGACGGTCAGAAACCTTCATCTAATTTCAAGCCTGAACTTCCCCATGGCCAGTTTATATCCATTCGTTCTCGTGTCCACATTAGTACTAAGCTGGAATAATTCCTCTCCCTCCCTTGTATTTATCCCTCTGATATATTTAAAGATAGCAATCATATCCCCCCTCAGCCTTCGTTTTGTCAGACTAAACAACCCGAGCTCCTCTAGTCTCCTTTCATATAACAGGTTTTCCATTCCTCTGATCATCCTAGTCGCCCTTCTCTGCACCCGTTCCAGTTTGAGTTCATCTTTTTTAAACATGGGAGACCAGAACTGCACACAGTACTCCAAATGAGGTCTCACCAGCGCCTTATACAACGGAAGCAGCACCTCCTTATCCCTACTAGATATACCTCGCCTAATGCATCCCAAGACCGCATTGGCTTTTTTCACCGCCACGTCACATTGTCGACTCATAGTCATCCTGCGGTCTACAAGAACCCCTAGGTCCTTCTCCTCTTCCGTTACTTCTAACCAATGCGTCCCCAGCTTGTAACTAAAATTGTTGTTAGTCATCCCTAAATGCATCACCTTACACTTTTCACTATTAAATTTCATCCTATTTCTGATACTCCAATTCATAAGCTCATTCAAGTCTCCCTGCAGAATATCCCTATCCTCCTCCAAATTTGCAACGCATCCCACCTTCGTATCATCCGCAAACTTTATCAGCCCACTCCTGCAATCGGTTCCGAGGTCAGTTATAAACAGATTAAATAAAATGGGTCCCAAAACCGAACCTTGAGGCACTCCACTAGTAACCTCCCTCCAACCTGACAGTTCACCCTTCAATACGACCCGCTGCATTCTCCCCATTAACCAATTCCTTATCCACCTCTGGATTTTCATATCGATCCCCATCTTTTCCAGTTTAACCAATAATTCCTCATGGGGTACAGTATCAAACGCTTTACTGAAATCCAGGTATATTAGGTCCACCGCATTTCCCTTATCTAATAAGTCCATTACTTTCTTGAAGAAGGAGATCAGATTCGTTTGGCACGATCTGACCTTCGTAAAACCATGTTGTAATTTATCGCAATTGCCATTAACCTCAAGGTCCTCAACTAGTTTCTCTTTCAGAATTTTCTCCAGCACCTTGCACGCTACAGATGTTAAACTAACAGGCCTGTAGTTACCCGGATCACGTTTTTTCCCTTTCTTGAAAATAGGAACCACATTAGCTATTCTCCAGTCTAACGGGACCACCCCCGAGTTTACAGATTCATTAAATATTATCGTTAATGGGCCTGCTATCTCCCGTGCCAATTCCTTCAATATTCTCGGATGAAGATCATCTGGTCCTCCCGACTTAGCCCCATTAAGGCGTTCAAGTTTTGTTTCTACCTCGGATACGGTAATCCCCCATCCTGTATGCCCCTCTGTCACGGTGCTAGTATCCCTAATACCTTCATTGGCCTCATTAAACACCGATGTAAAATATTCATTGAGATATTGCGCCATGCCTAGATTATCTTTAATCTCCTCTCCGGCTATAGCCTTCAGCGGTCCCACTTCTTCTTTCTTTGCTTTCTTCCTATTTATATGGCTGTAAAACCTCTTACTATTGCTTTTAATTCCCCTCGCTAGGTCCAACTCTACACGGCCTTTGGCCTTTCTCACTCTATCTCTACATTCTCTGACTTCACTAAGGTAAGTTTCCTTACTGATCCCTCCCCTCTTCCACTCTTTGTACGCTTTCTGTTTTTTCCTAATCGCCCCTTTGAGTCGGTCGCTCATCCAGCTCGGTCTAAATCTCTTGCTTAGTAATCTTTTTCCCTTTTTGGAGATACAGGCCTCTGACAGGTCATGCATCTTTAACTTAAAGTAATCCCAGGCATTATCTGCCTTAAGATTCATTAATACGTTTGTCCAATCCACTTCCCTTACCAGTCCCCTTAATTTGTTAAAATTAGCCTTTTTAAAATTATAAACCCTAGTCTTTGATTTAATTCTGTTACTCCTTCCATGTAGTTTAAACCGGATTAGCTCATGATCACTGGAGCCCAAGTTGTCCCCTACTACCCTGTTTCCCCGAAAATAAGACATCCTCCGAAAATAAGGCCTACTTACAGTTTTGCCTCTCGTTGTAATATAAGGCATCCCCCCGATAATAAGACCTCCCCGATAATAAGGCATCCACCGATAATAAGGCATTTTTCATTTCTGAAAAATAAGACATCCCCTGAAAATAAGACCTAGCGCATCTTTGGGAGCAAAAATTAATATAAGACACTGTCTTATTTTCGGGGAAACAGGGTATCACTTCCTCAACGAGGTCCTCACTACTTACCAGAATCAAATCTAAAATGGCCTCCCCCCCTCGTCGGTTCAGCTACCACTTGATGAAGGAATTGATCAGCAAGCACATCTAGGAACATCTGAGCCCTATTATTGCTACTAGCATTTGTTCCCCAATCTATATCCGGGAAGTTAAAGTCCCCCATAATTACACAGTTCCTATTAGTATTTACTTCTCTAAACACATTAAATTGTTCTTTATCCATATCCTGGGTCGATCCCGGCGGTCTATAGCACACCCCAAGCACTATCCCCGGAGAGGCTCTAGTAGTCCTTTTACCCAGTGTGAGTATTGCCCAGACGGACTCCGTGTTATCTATTCCATCAACTATTATTTCTTTACAGCTTATTTCACTATTGACATACAATGCCACCCCCCCACCTTTACCTTTGTCCCGGTCTTTCCTAAACAGCGCATACCCCTCCATACCTGTGTTCCAGTCGTGACTGCCATTCCACCACGTTTCAGTTATTCCTACGATATCTGGTTTCAATTCTCGGACCAAGAGCTCCAATTCCTCCATTTTATTACCTAGGCTTCTCGCATTGGTGTATAAACACCCTAATGTATGTTGTTTAGCCTGTCTCCCATTAGTAACACTATATGTTGCGGGCCTCTTTGTGTCCGCCCCCCTGTCCTTCTTATGTCCAATCTCATCTCCCTGGCTATATCTCCTCTTGTCTCACTCACCTTTTCTATGTTGGAATCTGGCGTGGAGATTAACTGTGCATCTCCCAACCGTCTCCCCAAACTTCCTAGTTTAAAGCTCTTTTGATAAGATGAGCCAGCCTCCCTCCCAGAAGTCTATTTCCTTCCCTACTCAGGTGAAGTCCATCCCGCGAGAACAGGTGTCTGTCCCCGAAAGCCTCCCAGTGGCCATACATCCCAAAGCCCTCCTTATAGCACCACTCCCTTAGCCAACTATTTATTCTCACAATCCTATCAGCCCTTTGCTGCCCTTCCCTAGGAACAGGCAGAATCCCACTAAAGATAATCTGAGCCTCTATCTCCTTGAGCATTTTACCCAGCCTGGCATAATCTCCCTTGATTCTCTCTAACGAGAACCTAGCCGTGTCATTCGTTCCTACATGAAGGATTATCAAGGGGTTCTTACCTGCTCCTTTTAGGATCCTTTTCAACCGCAGGTCCACATCGCGTATCTTTGCGCCCAGTAGACAGCACACCCTTCTGTCCTCTGGGTCTGCCCTGGTCACAGGCCTGTCCAATCTCCTCAGTAAAGAGTCTCCAATTACATACACCTGCCGTCGCCTGGCAACAGTGCGATCTAGTAGTCTAGTCTCTGATCCCTCTAGTCCTGACCTGTGTCTGTTCCTATCTTCCCTTATGCTCCCCCTTATGCCTTCCTCTATCCTCTGGGGGCCCAGGTTTTGTGCTGTCTCCATCAACACCTCCCCTCTCTCTCTCGGACTAGCTGCTCTTCTCTTCTTCCTCACCCTCCCACCTTCAGTCACCACCTGCTGCCCATCCACCTCGTTAGCCAAACACCCAAACCTGTTCCTGAGTTCTATTCCCCCCTCACTGGCCCTCCTTTTCCTTGGCCTGCTTCTCACAGTCACATGCTTCCACCTCCCTTGTTCTCCCCCTTCCATTCCCCCCTCACCGTCCTCTACCTCTGCCTCCACCTGCACCACAGAGCATTTCCCTCAGCCCCCTCTTGCCTGTCCTCCATCAGCTGCTCAAACCCCCGTCTGAACTCCACCAGGGTATCTACCTGCATCTCCAGCCCCTTAATCTTTTCCTCCAGTAACACTATAAGGCGACACTTCATACAAACATATCTGTGTTCCAGCCCCCCTGCTAGGAGTATGTACATACCACAGCTTCCACATGCTGCCATCTGCATTCTGTCTCCTGCTGCTTGGCTCATGGCTGCTGCAGTCTCTGCCCTCTGCATCTGGGGACACAGAGCACACAACACGCCGTGCCCTTCTGCCTCTCCCTTTACCTCCCCCTGCAAACTCCCACTCAAACTCCCCTGTTAGCCGCCCTGTTTGCTGCCTCCGGTGCCGCTGTTGGACAAACACCTGTCAGGGATGGTCTAGATAATACTTAGTCCTGCCTTGAGTGC
This sequence comes from Trachemys scripta elegans, assembly GCF_013100865.1. Classification (NCBI taxonomy): domain Eukaryota; kingdom Metazoa; phylum Chordata; order Testudines; family Emydidae; genus Trachemys; species Trachemys scripta. The sequence goes on along the minus strand of NC_048304.1, from coordinate 91,857,323 downwards.
AGGGGATTGGACTAGATGACCTCTCAAGGTTCCTTCCAGTTCTATGATTCTATGATGGTGGATTTTCTAATGTAGATACTTGTTCTCTAGGAATTGTTCAGCAATGTCCAATTCACCACATACAAGGCATCAAACGGCCATTGGATAGTAATGGCTTTTGGTTACTGCTTCCCTGGGTTAGATTAAAAATGGCGACCTAGAGGCACAGGACACTATCTTGTAGCCACTTCCCTCAGACTCTATTTCTCACTTCCCTTCTCAAGTCTGAAATCCCTTTAAAATGTTCTTTGAGCTTTGTAGTATAGAAAACAGAGCATTAGATGCTGGTTGTGGTCAAGGGGATTAAAATCAGCAGCGGGTTCAGTAGATCTTGTGCACTTGCCATTTCTATCTCATAACTCTAACAGGGTCTGATCCAAAGCCCCTTGGAGTCATTGAGAGTCTTTCCATTGACTTTAATGCATTGGGCTCAGGCCCATACTTTCTATTATTTGGATTAGAGATGGACCAGAGCTACAAAGTTCAGATCCAAACATTCACAGCTCCAGGGGTTTTAGTTGGGCCCATTACAGAACAGGGATAAATTCTGGGATCTTCACAGGCTGGATGTCAGTTCAGGCCCATCTTTGCTTTGCTTCAACCTTCTGGAATTGGCAACTCTCATTCCAGAGCAATATACATGATGAATAGCCCTAAATATTTTGGAAACAAAAGAATACAACCGTATTAACCTACCCTATCTTAAGGACAAATCATCATAACATTGGTGAATTTCCTGGATGAAGCCATAGGAAATACTTGCATTGAAGCATGAAAACTTTATTTCCTGAACAGTTCATAAAGACTAAAAAACATGGGTTAGTTTGTGATTTTGTGTTAAATACAAATTCTCAGTTTCAACAATGTTATGAGGTGAAACTTCACAGTTTCATCTTAGTTTTGTTTTGAATTACTGGCTCATTTGAACCCAAAACTCAGGAGGAAAATGAAGTAAACATTTTTATCAATCGCTGCATAATGCTATTCCTCAATCATCTGCATTCCCTGTCTTACATAGGAAGGAATCTCCACTGGGGACTTGGAACCATTCTAACTAATTTTGCTTTGAACACCTGTAGTGTTTGTACCATAACAAGTTCCGTAAGAAAGTAGCTCCATTATTTCGATTACCTTTCCTGGGAAAAGCTTTTTGGACAATATCCATGCTAGAGTTTTGTCTTCAGCCGTAGACAATTACTCCTTGTTTTGAGGCTAGCGAATGTTATGACTAGTACTTCTTACTCTTCCATATTACTGCCCTTTGGTATTTAAAGGCTTTGATAAAGTTCCTATCCTCAATGATTCAATCAGGTTTAAGCCTCCTGACTATGAATGTATAGCTGAGACCTGACAATATGATTCAACTGGGCCTTTGTTAGCTCAGCTTTCTCCAGAAAGGTACTAGGTGAATTATCAGCCAAGAAATAATCAGGGAGCGATGCTATGGGCTAGTTGTATGCATCTGACTTACACAATGAGGCGGCATGTTGATCCAAAGCATTCACTGAAGTGAGTTCACCTTGTGTGAGGGTCCTGCTTTTGTATTAAGATGGGAATAGATAGTGGGTACAAGACATACAGTTGTACCTTGCATTCCCACCCAGACTGGTAGACAATTAGAATTTCATGGCCGATATGACAGCCATGGGCCTATTCCAGGTTATTTCATGTTTCCAGCTTTCTGGATATGTGAGGATCCCCGCTAATCTCCGAGGGTGCGTGGGGGAAAGTTAGCAGAGAGTCATATTCCAGAAGGGACAAATCACATCCCACGATGAGACAATCTGTGGGGAAACTCTTCCCACAGGTTTTAACCAGGAGGAATTGATGTGGTCCTGAGCCTTTAAGCAGCCATATGTTCAATCTCATCATTAAATACAGTATGGCCCTCATTTGGGTTGGGAGAAAAGGATCCGAGAGCAATCGCAGATGGTCACAGGTTGCTAACTCTCAAGAGATATTGGAAGCATTTTCAAACAATGTTATGAAAGAAAGGAAAGCATCATTATAAATGTTTTGTCTGTTATTGAATATTGTTCAGAATGTTTTTGTTTCATCTGGAGAAGAGAAGACTGAGAGGGGATATGATGACAGTCTTCAGGTACATAAAAGGTTGTTACAAGGAGGAGGGAGAAAAATTGTTCTTAACCTCTGAAGATAGGACAAGAAGCAATGGCTTAAATTGCAGCCAGAGTGGTTTAGAGTGAACATTAGGAAATACTTCCTGTCAGGGTGGTTAAAACACTGGAATAAATTGCCTAAGGAGGTTGTAGAATCTCCATCATTGGAGATTTTTAAGAGCAGGTTAGACGAACACCTGTCAGGGGTGGTCTAGATAATACTTGGTCCTGCCTCGAGTGCAGGGGACTGGAATAGAAGACCTCTGAAAGTCTTTTCCAGTCCTACAATTCTATGATTCATATAGCACCCGCATTATTTGTAGAGTCTGGGTGCCTTCTAGTAGTGCATTAAATGACATGACTAACATCTGTCATGTGTGATTAGTTCTTACATGGAAAAAGTGCTTTATTAGGTTGGGTAAATGCACACACACACACACACACACACACACACGCCTCGATCCAAACTATATATACGTGGCTGGGGCCTCTCCTAGCAAAACCAGAATGTTTAGTCTTTTTGACCTACAGTACAGCTAAAATGTATCAGAGGTCAACATCACAGAATGATCAATAATTAAAACAACTTAATATAGTAGCTTGAGTAAGCAGGAATTCATATGTAACTAGCAGCTCCGTTAGGGAAGGATCAATTGTTCTGCAACTGAAATGGGAACATAGAGAATGTCTAGTGTTGCTCACTGTGTGGTGTAAGGATATTTTTTCATGCAGTTGAAGAATCAGGAAGCTATTTTAAACTTACAGTAGGTAAGTTAGAATTTTCAAAGAGGAAGCATATATAATACCAGCAAACACTTGAGGCCTGATCATCCTCTCGCTTACCAGTGCC
>NC_048304.1:91520819-91554155 GCF_013100865.1 Trachemys scripta elegans | reverse complement strand
TGGAAAAATCTCCCTCCCCAAGAAAGAGATCTCACAGTGACAATATATCAGATGAATAACTTTCTTTGCTTAAACAACAACAACAAAGAGTCTGGTGGCACCTTAAAGACTAACAGATTTGTTTGGGCATAAGCTTTCGTGAGTAAAAACCTCACTTCTTCGGATGCATCCGAAGAAGTGAGGTTTTTACTCACGAAAGCTTATGCCCAAACAAATCTGTTAGTCTTTAAGGTGCCACCAGACTCTTTGTTGTTGTTGTTTAAGCAAAGAAAGTTATTCATCTGATATATTGTCACTGTGAGATCTCTTTCTTGGGGAGGGAGATTTTTCCATTTCCCTCTTGCAACCCTGAGGATCATCCAATTTTTTTTCTGGTGCTTTAACACCCCACCCTTAAAGGCCAATGTTACAGCTATAGTTCTCTAGGCAAAGAACTCACTGAAGATCCTAGTATGCAACATATTTATTGTTAAACTAACAGGACATTTAGACAGGACAAAGTAAAATAGGTAACCCATAGAATGCTGCCCAACTGTCAGCCAAGTGAATGCTCTCTCAACATCCCAAGGAGAGTTCTTATATCTACAGTCAGGAGTGTAAGTATTGCTCGATGGAAGCTGGCCAGAAATGCTGATTATTACTCACATGCACACTTGTTTGGTCTTGGCAAGTCCATTGCAACAGTCACTATTGCTGAGGTGTGCAAGGAATAGCATCCTGCAGAGATGTGCTGAGCACACAGAGCGCCCTGGGGAAAAACAAAACGTAGTTTAATCTCTGGCAGGGCTCCCCACCACTAGCACTGCAATAGGTGGAACTTACCTGCTCATTTTCTTTCCACCCACAGAAACAGAGTACGTCGACCAAAAAGAATAGATTTAAAATTTTTATTAAAGTTAATGTTTAAAATTAAATATACACAAGTTAAGAGGGAAGGTACTGTACATCTGGGGTCAGGCTTGGGTTATGAGGGATTACAGGTATTGGTTGCAAGGGTGAAGAGATACATACATATCACATAACTGGCATAGACCCAGATTGGGGTACAAGAGTTTTTAAAGTGTCAGTGGATAAGTTGGCTCGGGTACGCCAGCCATGGAATGTATAAGGAGTCCAAGTCAGTATCGGTGCAGCGAATGAGTACATGAGTGGGTTGCGTCCCTTGGTTCATCAGGGAAGGAAGTGGGCTATTTCCCTGGTCGGCAGTCTCAATTACTCAATGTGGTATTGACGGTGTCCTGTGATGTGTTCTGTATAAATGTCTCTGGACCACCTGATGATGTCGGACACCATGAGCTGACTCATGAGCTGGGCGTAGTGTCGACTGACTCCGCACGCTCTCAGAACCGGCTCGTTGTTGGGGTCCCACGAGCCCAGGGCTCCCACAATCAGGGCGTGTATCTGCACCTCGTAGCCCTGGGCTCTCAGGGTCTCAGCCAGCTGGTATACTTCAATGCCTTCCGTGCTTGGGCCTCGTGGAAGGCCGGTGACTGGTTTTCAAATGGCACCGTGATACTACACCCCCTTTTGATGAAAGCCCTGGTGGTTTAGAGGACAGTTTCCATAGGATGGTCTTGAAAAGTACATAAGACACAAATTGCCCTCTTTGGCTTGTATATGGTTCTCCCCATATGACAGGCATTAAGCATTTCTATTTCCACAGTGATTCTCTATGACCAAGCTTATCTCCTCATTTCTGTGGGTTACGAAACCTCACCCATATCACATCCACAGGGAAAGAGTTTTGCCTTAATAATCATCTCAGCTTGGAAATGCACAAAGCTGAAGAGCAGTTGCAGTATTATTACTGACTACATCTCCTATGCTATTTTTGCTTGCTCTGTTTTGCACATCGTTTGTGAAAGCAAAGGTGATGTTTTCTACAGGTGGGTGAAGTGGAGAAAACAGATAGAGGCAGCAGCCTGAAACTGCTACACTGCAGAAGTCCACCACTGCTGCAAGTAGCTAATACCATGAGTGGATGCTCTCTATTACTTTAACACTACCACGACAATAACAGCTGTGATTCTCCCTCTACTCTTGTTTTTACTTGTTTATCTAGCATCAGTCCTCCACTGATCAAAGGCTTCACTATTTAAGTGACTTGTATAGTCTGTCATTTTGAAGTGAAGAAGGGGTTATCTGGCAACACTCAAACTGCTATTAAGTGGCTCATCTCTATTGAGTTTCTTTAATTTTGTACTTAGTAAAACACCCGCCACAGAGAGCCACATTCTGTGGTCCCCCAGGGAAAACTCACCATGCCATTCATAAAAGGACACTCATGAATCAATCTATCTGCAGCAGTTCTGAGATGTGCAGGCAGGGGATGGGAGTTAACTGTAGATCAAAGTAAAGTCTGAGAGAAGCACTCCTGGTGGTAAGAGGGCACAGAAGTCATTGCTGATTGGGGTTTTAGGAGGGGGAAAGATCATGCAGGAGACAAACAGTATATAAAGGGCTATCAGGAGGGGGCAAAGGATATGGAGGAGTCACCAGAGAGAGACTGTTTGAGTGAAGTAGGTAAAGCTGATGTTCTCCCAGGTTTCACAAGCTCCTGCTGGCAGAAAGAACCTAGAGGGGGTCCCAGGGCACGCTGGTTATAGTAACTCCCTGCTCCTCCAGTCACAGAGAATAGCACTGTCTATAGTTCAAATATTGTACACATGAAATGTGTTCCTATAATAATTATGCTACAATTGAATGCATGTAATAACTTTGGCAGCAGCCTTATGCCTTCTCATGACAATAAAGACATTAGCTCTGATAATGAACTGTTCCAGCTTGCATTTCCTGCTTACCAACCCTACTTTCCATCCACTGTTTTTAAGAAATATACTGTAAAAGCCATGTCTGAAATTGTGTGTGAAAACTTCATTCACACTTCTGCAGAAATACAAGATTTCCAGAATTACATGCTCAGAAGAGATTTTTAAATTAAGTATAATTTAAAAAATTAACAGAAACTAAGCAAAGCACATATATCTTATCAGAGATGCTGACCAGGTCAAACTTCAAATTTCTGCTGGTCTGGTTCTAGCCCCTTTCAAGAACAGTGCAATTAGAGTTTTTGAATGACAATGGGGGGAAAAAATTCTCCCTGATATCCTGTACCTCAAAAATGCCTTAAAAGGATTGTGGACAAATTTCAAAAACAAGGAAAAAAGCCCAAAATTTTTGTGGTACCACCCATGGAAACTTTGATCCCAAAAGGTCAGTTCTTTGGAAAATTAAAAGCTCATGAAAAAGTAATAATGAAAGGAATTTTGCAACCTTAACAGTACCTGTTACTACCAGTGATTGCTATGAAAAGAACAAACACTTCAGATACTCAAAAATAGTTTGCCAAGGCTCCACAGTACAGATTCATAGATAAAACAGAGGCATGAAATAATAATTAATAACAATAATTAGCACTTATATAGTTCTTTGCATTTTCAAAGCATTGTATAATCATCTAATCTATGTGCTTACTGTCTGAAAGCATTATTCTCACTTTACAAATGGGGAAACAAATACCATGTGAGTAATGTCTTTCCCAGGGTCACAAGAGCAAGGATATGTCTAAGACAAGATTAGAATTCACTAGCTTTTACATTTTTGCTCATTCCATTAGACCACAGTGCCGTGCGCATGCAGTAAAACAAGTTACCCTTTAAAAGCAATTGTCTCCTGTCTGTTTGTGGAAGGAAAGTCTATGCCACTCATTTATGAATTACTCTAATCGTAATGTTTTCAGGCCTTTTCTTTATTCTTTGCAGTTTCCATGGATGGGCACATACTGTCCCATCTTCCTGCTTCTAAGAGTGATTCAGAAGCACACAGTTTTTCAAAAACAATGGCCCCTCCCCCCCGAAATCACAGAAGTCATGACTTGCTGCTCTCCTGTGGTAAAACAACTATCCCTGATTATCACACATTCTCATGCATGTTACCCTCTCATGCAGTTAAGGCTTTAACTTGACAACTCACAAGGTTCTCAGTTACACTTATTTAACTATTGCTATTGCAGCCACACACCCAACCACATACAGGAGCCTGCCCCCCACAAAAGAGTTAATGAAAAAGTGCACTGATAATGATCCACATAGAACCCCATCTCTAGGGTGACCAGACAGCAAGTGTGAAAAATCAGGACAGGAAGTGGGGGGTAATAGGAGCCTATATAAGGAAAAAGACCCAAAAATCAGGACTGTCCCTATAAAATCAGGACATTTGGTCACCCTACCCATCTCTCCCCCCACCCCATCCTTTTTCTTCTTAAACAGGAATTAAGTTTCAGCTTCTTTCCTTGCCTTCAAGGCCCTGCAGCAAAGCTCTGATCTCTGATGCTGTTCCTGGCAGAGACCTTTCTCCCCTCCTTCGCTTTCCCTCACTAACCTCTTTATTCCTTTTTCTCAGGCCCATCTTTGTTCCCATTTCAATGATGCTTCCTATGCAGGTAACAACCTCTCAAGTCTGTGTGCAAGACCTCTGCTGTGTCCCCAGTCACTTCCCTCCCCAAGACTCACTTCTTTAAAGAGGCTGCAGATATTAACTCTTTCCCAAAGAGTGTGTCAAAAATGAAAGGTGAAATTAGGCTATGATGTTGCAACTTGTTATGTAAGCTTGGGGCGGATGTCCAGGGCAGGTACTCCATAGGGAATGGATACAATAATCTAATAAGATGGTTTGATAAAGGATATTAAAAGAAGTCTTCTTTAAAGGAGTGGAAATGGGGTGGTTCTACACTTATTACTAGTACTGCAGGGAATCAAATCCCCCTCCTTTATACTCCTCCTTAACCCTCATTTGAGGAGGGGGGTGAGGTCCTAGCAGCAAGGAAAGGAAAAGGAGAGGGCTGCCAGCAGTCTCATGGGTATATGTAAATGAATATGGAATTACCTGCACAGTACAATTTGATCTGCCAGGTACTCCCAGACACTTAGGAATAAAGTTACCAGAATTAAACTATATCCAACATCCTCTGTCCTCCTTCTGGCATACCTGGACACACAGTTTAGGGTATTTCATTGAAAACTGGAATTTATTTTTAAATTTGAAAAGTTAGTATACATTGTATTCTTTTAACCCTTCAACAATTTTATCACATTGTTAGGAAAACTATTGATTATCAGGTGTACAGTAGACAGAAGAGTGGGGTTTCTGAAAATGCCTATTTCTAATCTTTCCTTACATAGATCAGTAGATTCTTTTCAGTTTTATCTTTGTTCAGTCTGTATTAGTGCCTCTTTCTTGTTTAAGTATCTGGTTACTCAGAATTCAATGTAGAGGTAGAATCTATTACATTATTCATGTGTTACTATTTGACCATTGGTCTGACCCACTGTTGCCATTCTGATGAATTGAGGACATTAAGTAGCTGTTAGTTAGTTTGACCTTTATATATCTGCTTTGCACATGACCTTTAGCTGTATTTGCATGGCATATGATGCTCATGGCTTGTGCATTAGGGATCACTGATGTTTAAGCACCCAAGATGAAACAATCCATAGAATGGGTTAGGGATGCCCTGTAGTAACTGCGCCCAAAGAATAATTAGGGATAATGTATGGGCTAAATGATCCTTTTGAGGGCTGTTAGACATTTCTCAGGTTCCTTGGTGCTACATAGCAGCTATGCAAAAGAAAGGACCAGGGTGGCTCCAGGCACCAGTGCACGAAGGGCATGCCTGGGGAGGCAAGCTGCAGGGGGCGGCCTGCCGGTTGCCGTGAGGGCGGCAGTCAGGCTGCCTTCGGACCTCCCGCAGGCATGCCGCCGAAGGCTGCCTCACTGCCGTGCTTGGGGCGGCAAAATACATAGAGCCGCCCCTGGAAAGGACAATAGCTTGGTCACCTTTTCAGAGCATGCAGTACTAGGGGAGCCTTAGATTGAGTCTTTCCCAGATGAAAAGTGCGGGGGCAGAAAGAGGAATAAATGCACAAAGTATGCTTAAGCAGTTGGTTGTGTTTGAGATTTGTATGACTCCTGGAGAGAGACGGAGGCCCAACACAGCTGCTTTGGACAAGGCAGCGGTGTCTGACCTGAGGTTTCTGCAAAACAGAGTCAATTGAGTGCAGTCTGTTCACGGAAACAGGACTTGTGGTAAAAGCTGTAAATAAGTTACACCAAAAAACTGACTTGGTGTCATGGCTTTCTGCTACAAACGGGAAACTGAGCTTCAAGGTGTCAAATTCTGCTTCCACTCAGCAAAAGGGCGACAGTATTTGGTCCATTTAATCTAAACTAAAACATCAAATGAACAGAGAAATTAACAGAAGGGAATAAACAAGAAGAGAAAGTGCATCTCCGAAGGAAGACTACTCCGGAATGCAGCTGACTAGGCTTCCACTTTTTTTTTTTTTTTTTTTTTTTTAAGCAGTTGCAGCCAAGAACTGTATCAAAGTTCCTGTGAATGAGGAGGCATATGATACTTCTTTGTCGTTGCCACTCCTCTTTATCCCACATTACACGAAGAAAGGTCACAGCCTGATTAAGGTGCAGTATATCCTAGGCATGCAATTACTGATTTGCTCACCCCTGTGTACTGCTAGGACTCTGATCAGAATAGCACAGGCAGCTAATTTGGTTACATTTCACTTGAGTTAAATTCACTGAGCTGAAGGTATTTTACAAAAGTATTAGAATGGCAGGATATTGCTGTGTGTAGAAGTCTTGCTTAAAAGTGGCTGTTCGTGAGATACTTCAAATAAAGATTTCATTTTGTCCTACAAAGACCTGCCTTAGTTCTCTCTATTGCTATAATGTATTTTCAGTCTATTTGTAAGAAAGTTTCCCTAGTAAAAATGAAAATGAATTGGAATTCAAACAACAAATGCGATGCCCATTCTGTCCACTGGAAAGCATCTAAAAAAGGCTAGACTTTTTTAAATTGTAGTTTTATTGCTTTTTAACATAAATGTTTATTTAGCATTATTAAGTGGAAAGTCTTGGTACTGTCAGAAGGGATGTATTACTTGGTACTGTCAGGAGGAATGTAATTCTTTGGATTATATAGCCAGAATAAAGGGATGGGTGAGAAGGGAAAGAACTACAGTTTGTTTTTTTTTTAAAAAGGGGGGCTTTGTTAAGTTTCACTCCACCATTTTGTTGTTACATTTAATCAATCTAAAATACTGTCTAAAATATTTACTTGGATACTTTTTCTTGGTTTCTGGTAAGATACCGAAGTTATTTGTACGGGATAAAATCCTGAATTCCTTTCTTAGGCAAAGGCAATAGGAGCATCACAAGTTCTCCTTACTAGCAACCAGAATGGCCCCTCTTTCCTCCCTCCCAACAAAATTAAAAAAATACATAGCTTTCCTTCTCTTCTTGGTTCATAAAAAGGGCCCAGCCAAAAAACCCCCAACTTTCCACAGTACATGCCAGGCTCAAATGAAAGCATTCCCTTTCCCTGGCTTGAGTTCAGACAACACACATGCTTACTAAAACTTTCTGCCTTTTTTAGATGTCAGCTGAGCCCTACAGTCCATCTGTAGCTGCTCCCAAGCCACTGCTTTTATACCTCCACAAATCTGTCAGGGAAAACTAATTGTGAGCCTCGGTGGCTCGTGGGACCCAGACAGGTAACGCAGTCGGTCATTGAGAAATTTTTTTAAGCACTGCAGGATTTAGCCTTTTTCAGTAAAAATCCTTTTTAACCAGAGCCCCCTAAGCCTCAGTTGTATCATTGCTGTACAGAGCATTCTCTAACTCAGCTTTTACAATATTTACATTCATGCTGCAGCAAACGATTAGCCCCATTATAAAACAGTTAAAGAAAACAATCTGAAATTACTTGTTCTACAGGGAAGGGAACAATTACACATCTGCACCATTTCAGAGCCTGGAAACAGGAAAACTCTCTTCCTTATAGAGGGATTTATATTTAGGGTTCCTACCCACAAGCTGTGTTAGGCAGTTTGAGGAAAAGATCTGTGTCAACTTAGGAATTTCATTTTGTTTTGTGTGTATCATTTGATTGTGAACTTCCACTGAGAACTAGCACCCCCAATCTGTGTATGATGCTGTGTCCTGAGCTGAGGTTGAGTTTGAACTGGCGTGGTGTAGCCTGACGTGGTAGATAAACAAGGCTACAGGAGGAGGAGGAGTTTCTCATCTTCTGGACAACACATACAGGAAAAGTCAACTGGCTGGCTGCCAAGGACTGTTGACTTGCTTTAGCACCCTCTGCTCAACAAGGGTGTTTAGGCCTGTGAACTCAGCATGGCTGGTGTATGGGTTTTATATTGGGCATCCTGACCAAGGCTGGCTTTATAAGAGGGATTGTGTATGCAAAAGGGGACAAAAGCAGCAAGCAGGACTTGCTGCATAGAGACAAGGAAGTCTCTACATAGCCACAATAAGGACAGAGCTGGGACTCAAATCTGAGGGGTGAGATCAATTGGGGGGATGGGGGAGAATGTTCAGATGTTTGTTTTTCCCTACATCTGTATCTTGTGCATTTTAAGAGTAAAGTGTGTTCAAGAAGTTCCTTTGCAAAGCCTGCATGTTCCTAGTTGTCAGGGCCTTCCAGTCCCTGAAGAGCTGAATTGTAAAGTGGAGTACCCATGAGGGTGGAGCTCTGGGGAGGGCATGCATAAGCAAGTGGAGAGCTTGTGAGGAGGGTTCAACACCGGTCTTGGGGCCGATGGCAGCTGAGAGGTGCCAGAGAAGGAGTCTGTGCCCCAGAGTTCACCTGAGATGCCAGAACCAGACAATATCTGGATGCTGCTCAGACCCAGTTGACTTGAAAGCATGTGGGTTCCAAACGTTGGGTCTAATAAAGCAGACTGCTGATCTTCCACTAGGGGAACTCATCCAAGGCTGCAAGACTGTGTAGTCCAATATAGGGTGCAAATATTCACAGCATCTATTTAGAAAATGTGGTGATGTTGTTATACAAGAGCAGAGATACAGAAGCAAACCCCCCAACCATTCACAATAGCTCAAGGTTTAGCAAATACTTTACCATAAACGAAGTACTCTCTTTGATTAACCAGCTGGAGATAGGAGTCAAAATGCAAAGTGCATACAATATCACAATTTTTCCTCACCTGCATAGGGCAAGATGAGATTGGATTGGTACACTGTCCCCGTGAATGGGTGACAGCATATGACCAGCTTCAGCATAATAGAAACAATGATGGGTCTCATGCAGATTTAAAAGAAACAATGCACCCATTTTGAGCATTAAAGAAACACACAAAAATGATTGGGGGAGGGAACAAAGATGGGCCTGAGAAAAAGGAATAAAGAAGTTCCTTCCTCAAAGAGTCTGTAATGTGTGTTTATGAGAATGCAATCAAGTTTGCAGAGAAAATGTAGCTAGCTGTTAAAAGTGTGCTCCCTCCAACTGCATCTCCGATAAGGGTCCAATCCATCTATCACAATAGGTCATATTTGTAATAAAGACAGATTCTGACCAGGATGAGTAATTATGATCACTTAAACAATGATAATGAAAAGCTACGCTCACTTTTTAAAAAACTGAACTACTTGAAGAAAAGTTTATTAATTTTAAAAATAGCATTAGGAGAAAAATTGCTGCCTTTGACTCAACACTAATGTATACCTCCTTACGCTGTAAAGATTTTCTCTTCAGGGGAAAAAAAAAAAGGTGGAGATGGTGGGGTAGGAGTGCCAGCCTTGCTAATTTGGGGCAGATGCCTGAATACTTTATTAGTTCAACAAATTCTCTCAATAATCAATACATTCCTGTACAGCTACTGTCCTTCCTCAGCACTATTTGCACACTCGATTCTTCTGACCTGCTCTGCTGGGTGCTCCAGAAGCCACAGCACCTTCCACCAGTCATGACCTTCACCACAACTGAAATGTTCTTGATGCCACCAATGATAGGTCCCCCATCAAAACCACATTCCACATCTCAAAAAACACTCAAAACCTTTGCCACTTACCTATATATGCTCAGCTTCCTCACTTAAGTTGTTGTTCTGCTTCCACTGTTTCCATTCTTGTTGTCATCTTCTTCCTGCTGTAATTCCTAGCACATTGGTATGAGGAAGCAGACTTCTTCAGCAGGAAAGTCAGATCAAATAGGCAGATCAAACAGGTCCAACCACCCCAAAGGAAGAACTGGGAGGGTCTAAGCCCCAAAGACTAAGCAATTGAATCAACCGGTTGTATATGGTATTATTGTGTATAAGAATATGTCGAGTAAGGCCTTTCATGAAAGCTTGTAATGTTCTGAACTTGGTGGTCATTATGACATATTTACAGACTGTGGTTATGAATTTATGTATATAGAGAACTGGATTCATAAAACTTTACGTCCATCTCCCGCAACCAGACGAGACTAGCTCCAAGCACTGAGCATTATACAATCCAGGAAAAAACAAATGATGGGCCATTAAATTTAAAGGGAAAACACAGACATCCTGGCTAGAATTTCCCCACCCTATGTAACCATGATCTAGGAAAGAAAAGCCAAGAGCCCTTCTTTAAAAGGAGGCTTGAAACTTAAGTCTTCACCCAGAACCTGAGGGTCAGTTTCAAAGGCAGGAGGCTGTCTGTGAACAGTGGATCCCCCCGTAGGGCTAGGGGGAACACTGAGAAACTGTTCAAAAGTGATAGGAGACTTGCATTAGTAAAGGGAATTTATCTAATATAGACGTGCAAAGCCTGAAGTTACATACAGAATAAACATAAAGGTGCAACTTGTATGTGTTTGTTCTTCCTTTCTATTTCATCCTTCTTGAATTGTGGACACCAAAATTGGACATAGTATTCTAGTACCAGTAATACCAGTGCCAAATGAAGAGGCAATATATCCTCCCTACTCCTACTCAAGATTCTGCTTTTTATACATAGAGTTGCCAGGTATCTGATTTTTGACCAGAACACCTGATCGAAAAAAAGAGACCATGGCAGCTCCAGTCAGCACCACTGACCGGGCCATTAAAAGTCCAGTTGGTGGCACAACCGGGCTGGCAGGCTCCCTGCCCGGCTCCACACGGCCCCCCCGGGAAGCAGCAGATATGTCCCTCCAGCTTGGGGGCGGCCACAGGGGCGCCGCACGCTGCCCCCTGCCCCAAGCGCCAGCTCTGCAGTTCCCACTGACTGAGAACCATGGCCAATGGATGCTGTGGGAGCAGGGGTAGTGCACAGAGTCCCCTGGCCGTGCCGCCACCTAGGAGTTGGAGGGAGGTGATGCCACTTCCCGGGAGCCACCTGAGGTAAGCGCTGCCCGAAGCCTGCATCCCAGCCCGGAGCCTCCTCCCACACTCCAAACCCCTTGGGACCAGCCCAGAGTCCCCTCCTGCACCCCAAACCCCACATCCCCAGCCCCACCCCAGAGCCTGCATCCCCCAGGTGGAGCCCTCATGCCTTCCCACCCTCCACCCCCCACCCCGAAGCCCTCTCCTGCACCTCAACTCCTCCTTTCTGGCCCCACCCCAGAGCCTGAACCCCCAGCCCAGAGCCTGTACCCCCTCCCACACTCCAACCCCTCAGCCTCATCCCCCCTCCCACACTCTAAAACCCCTCAGCCCAAGCCCAGAGCCCCCTCCTACACCCCAAACCTCTCATCCTCAGCTCCATCCCAGAGCCCGTACCCCCAGCCAGAGCCCTTGCCCCCTTCCTACACCCCAACCCCCTGCCCCAGGATGTACATTTCTTTAACAAGCACCTGGGGAAATTTAACTGTTTAAATGTCATAAAAATTCTCATTAAACACACAGTTTTAATAAGAATGGTTATGACAAGACTAGAGAGATATTTTCAATTTCAGCTTTGGATAAACATTTGTTAATTCAACTTCTTTTCCTAGTCCACTGTCTACGTTAGAGTGGTTTGCTGCAAAAACAGATACCCTGGGTCAGACTTGATGTTTTCAAACAAAAAAATATATCAAGTGAAATTCATGAGACAATATGAAAAGTAAATGTTTCAAAATTATATCCAAAACAAAGTTCTGGCCCCTCATTTCAAATATGACATAAGGACAGAGTTTTACAAGTATACAGGGAGTGTGTCTAGTAACTTTAAAATTAATCTTATTTCAGTGTAACCGGACCTCAAAAGTTATTCTTGATGGATTTCTCAGTGGCTGGAAAAGATCTCAAACAATCCCCAGAAAAATCAAGTATTTGTATCTCTAAAAATAATAGATTCCCTTACACTACAAAGTCCAAGAGAGAGATAAAGAACCTTACAACCTGCACTACCACTGACCATCCCTTTCAAATTAAAAAAAAAAAGATTTGCTTCTGCTGCTACAATAAATTTTGTCAGTAAAAAAAAAAAAAAAAAAAATGATGATGAATAAGATAACTGAAGGCAGGGATGATCCAGATGATCAGAGAATCCTGTGCAGAGTTCTCTGCTGTGCATGACATCCACAGGGCATAGCAGGCGTAGAGAGGAGGTAGTTACAACTCCCTGTTTCTGGTACAGTTCTACACCACGGCTGATATGATGTAGCAATTTTGAGGATGTTCTATTCTACACCATTTGGATTTGGCCATTAAGGGGCCATTTGGAAAGAGCCAGAGTGCACATTGTCCTCAGCCCTGTACACCAGAAGCTGTAGGGAAGTGACGTAGGAGCCACCTAGGATAGCGCTATGCCGTGTGCTAGGAGTTTTCCCAGCTGAGGCAACCTGCAAGCTCATCCGTCTCTTTCAGTGAAAAATGGTGTTTGAGCAGGACAGAGTCTTGGCTCTGTCTCTACATTAAAGTTTTAAATAAACACACCAAGAAAACCGCTGCCAAATCAAATAAGACGTCTCTAAAAGAACTTAAACAATATTAAGCATATATGCTATTGCTAATGCCATGTTCAAAAAGGAAACACCGAACACAATAATACATGGTCCAGTCAAAACGGTACATAAGAATGGCCATACTGGGTCAGACCAGTGGTTTATCTAGCCCTCTCTTCCAACAGTGGCCGGTGCCAGCTGCTTCAGAGGGAAAGAACAGAACAGGGCAATTTATCAAGTGATCCATCCCCTGTCATGCAGCGTCAGCTTCTAGCAGTCAGAAGTTTAGGGACACCCAGAGCATAGGGGTGCATCCCTGACTATTTTGGCTGTACATATCCTCCATGATCTTATCTAATTCTTTTGTGAACCTAGTCGTACTTTGGGCCTTCACAACATCCCATAGCAATGAGTTCCACAGGTTGTCTGTGCATTGCATGAAGAAGTATGCCTATTAATTTCACTGGCTGACCCATAGTTTATGTGTTATGTAAACAGGTAAATAATACTTCCTTATTCTCTTTCTCCACACCATTCATGATTTTATAGATCTCGATTATATCCCCTGCTATCCCCTCAGTCATCTCTTTTCCATACTGAACAGTCCCAGACTTTTTCCATCTCTCCTCATATGGAAGCTGTTCCATACCCCTATTCATTTTTGTTGCCCTTCTCTGTACTTTTTCCAGTTC
The DNA here is from genome assembly GCF_013100865.1 of Trachemys scripta elegans. Classification (NCBI taxonomy): domain Eukaryota; kingdom Metazoa; phylum Chordata; order Testudines; family Emydidae; genus Trachemys; species Trachemys scripta. Next base: position 91,540,757 of record NC_048304.1, on the reverse strand, counting down.
TAAAGTATTCAAGGTGTAAGCATACAATGGATTTATATAGTGGCATGATGATATTTTCTGTCTTACCTATCCCCTTCCTAATGGTTTCTAACGTGGTTAGTTTTTTTGACTGCTGTTGCACGTTAAGCAGATGCACTCCAAGAGACCCCATCATTGTGTACGTATAGTTGGGATTATGTTTTCTAATGTGCACTACTTTGGATCTATCAACACGGATTTTCATCTGCCACTTTGTTGTCTCGTCACTCAGTTTTGTGAGAACTCTTTGTAACTCTTCACAGTCAGCTTTTGACTTAACTATCTTAAATAATTTTGCAGCATCTGCAAATTTTGCCACCTCATTGTTTAACCTTTTCCAGAACATTTCTGAATATGTTCAGCAGCACTGGTCCCAGTATAGACCCTGCAATTTACTTCTCCACACTATGAAAACTAACCATTTATTCCTACCCTTTGTTTTCTATCTTTCAACCAGTTACTGATCCAGGAGAGGACCTTCCTTCTTATCCCATGACTCCTTACTTTGCTTAAGAGCCTTTGGTGAGGGACCTTTTCAAAGACTTTCTGAAAGTCCAAGTACACTATATTCACTGGATCACCCTTGTCCATGTTTGTTGACCCCCTCAACACATTATAATAGATTTCACTTTATAAAAGCCATATCGACTCTTTCCCAACATATTGTGGGCACCTGTGTGTCTAGCAATTCTCTTCTTTACTATAGTTTCAACCAACTTGCATGATACTGAAATTAGGCTTACTAGCCTGTAGTTGTTAGAATTGCCTCTGGAGCCTTTTTAAAAAATTGGCATCACATTAGCTACCATCCAGTCATCTGTTGCAGAGGTTGCTTTAAGTAATATGTTACATACCAGAGTTGTTAGTTCTGCAATTTCACATTTGATTTCCTTCAGAAGTCTTAGGTGAATACCAACTGGTCATAGTGACTTATTACTGTTAATTTACCAATGACAACTCAATCTCAGACAGTTGTTCAGTTTAGTCACCTAAAAAGAATGGCTCAGAAGTAGGAATCTCACTCGCATCCTCTGCACTGAAGACCAATGCAAGGATTCATTTAGCTTCTCCCTAATGGTCTCCTCTCTTGCTTGAGTGCTCAATTAGCACCCTGATTCTCCAGTGATTGTTTGGCAGTCTTCCTGTTTCTGATGTACTTAAAAAAAAGTGCTGTCAGTTTTTGAATCCTTAGCTAGTTGCTCTTCAGATTCTTCTTTGGCCTGCCTAATTATACTTGACTTGCCACAGTTTATGCTCCTATTTTACTCATTTGGATTTGAGTTCCAGTCTTTAACGAATGTCTTTTTGTCTTTAACTATCTTTTTTACGCTGCTGTTTAGCCATCACTGCACATAAGTCTGTGTAGAGGTCTGCATCTTTGCACCCAGTAGGCAATTCACCAAGGGGGCCTCCTGGTCATCCCAAACCCAGCTATCTATATTATTATTATTATTATTATCAGACTCTCCCTCATAACTGAGGTCCCCTCTCCCGGAGTGGTATCCTCAGGCAAAAGGATACCGTGACATCACATGGAAGGAGGATCCCAATTATAGGACTGTTTCCCTCTGCTCCAGCTTGATATTTTCCCTCCCAGAGACTTTCATCCTCTTCAACACAGAGGCTGTCAGATTTGGGGTGGGACTGCTCTACTGTGTCCTTGAAAGTCTATGTACCTCTCTGTTTCTCTTGGGTCCTCCAGTTCAGCCACTCTGGTCTCAAAAGCCCATACCCTGTCTCTGATGCCCCTGAATGACTTGCACCGAATGTACACACTTGCCACCTGCCCACAAAGTAGCTAATCATACATGCTGCGTTCAGTGAACAGCCCCTACTTTGCTGCTGGACTTCCGCCTGCAGGATTTTTACTCTTGCAGGGGTGGGGTAGGGTTGTTGGTTCTGTGTGTGTCACTTTTTTTCTTGGGGGAGGGCTGTTATTAGCTTAAGTTTAGAGACTGTATATTGCTCTCAAGCTCCCTCCCAATTCCGTCACAAAAGTCCTGTGTGGTGCTCCTGTTTGCTAGCTCCTCTATTTGCTTAGGGGCTGGCTTTTTAAACTCCTGTTCTCCCTGAGTTAGCCCCACCCCCTTTTCAAGGGAGCCTAAAGGAATTAGAGATACAAAAAAATGGCAGGCCAGAGCCTCATTAGAAAGCTCTCAGCCTTGCCTAGTAGGCTGCTAAACTCAGCACATAGCCCACCAACAGACCACACTCTGAACTTCACGCAAGTACATAAAAATTAACAAAAACAGACTTACCCCAAGAGTCACAATCAGTCACTCTTCTTATACCTGGAGAATTCCCTTGTAAATCGCCTCTGTTTGCTAGCTTCTCTGGTCACTTAGGAGCTGGCTTTTTAAACCTCTGTGCTCCCTGGGTTGACTAATACGTGGCTTCTCAATCCATGGATCACAAGCAGGTTTCGAGGGTGGAGCGAAGTGACAAAATCACTCTCCCCTTCTTTATGGATAGATTGGAGGTAGGGATCCTGAAACATTTTTCTGTTCAGAATATGAAGTCCAAGTATGAAAAAGATTGTGAAGCACTGAACTGCCACTTACATCAGTAAATGTCTTCTCCCATTACTACCAATTCACAGCTACATAAAGTCAAATTATTTAAGAACAGGGAAATTTTTTCAAATTATTTCTCTTCCCAGGGAATTTTTCTTGTAGTAATTCTAGAAAAATTGTCAGTTCCTTACTAGAATATACGATATTTATTATTTTTATTTAATTTAATGCTTTGCTATTTTAGCATAATTTCAGTTTTGTAAAAAATAAATCGGAGATTAAATTTCACTTATCCTTTAAATTTACATTAACAGAGTAACTGAATGGAGATAAACAAGTTTGTAGTACAAATTCATCCCGAAGAACTACTTATTATAGTTACAGAGTTAATTCTAAAAGGACAGTATTGCAAGCTAGTTAGCTCATTGCTCTAAGTTAGTCTTGATCAAATACACTTTGTACACTATAGTTTATATAGCATGAAGTGATGAAACAAAGGAAGTTTACAAAGGGAGTTCTCGTTTTGGCACAATATTTACGAAATAAGAACTCGGCATAAGATCCAATCAGAATCAATCTGGAGGTATATACTTATGGCATCGCTACAAGACAGCTGCATTGTTTGCAGAACTCCCACACGGACCAGCTAATATTGACTTTTTTCAAAGTGCACTAAATACGTCAAATGCAGAAAATATACAGAGGGAAAAAACAGCAGCAAAGGTTATTCTCAAAGCTTCAAGCAATTCCTGAAAAGATCTCAAACCCATAAAGCAAAAATAAAATAAAACAAACAGAGCTTAACGCCAAGTGCAAGCGCTACTAGACACTTGGGAATTTTTCTGCTTTTTCATAATCGGAAAGGTAGAATGGGCTAGTGGACTGAGCAACAGTCCAGACTCCAAAATTCCTGAGTTCTAATCTCCGTTTTGTCATTGACTTATAGTCTGCTTTGGGCAAGTCACTAAGCTCATGTCTTAATTTCCCCATCTTTAAAATGTACTTTGCGGGAATATAGGAAAAGTGAGTATTTGTAGGGTGTTTTGAATAGGTAAGTTATGTGTTATCAAATTCTCTCTGCCAGCCCAGAACAAGTGCTCTAGTCCCCTCCAAACTAATGAAACCTTCCCACACTGCAGGTAAGTGGGAGACAGAGCAGATACCCATAACTTTCTGAAATATCAGGGACCTTTAAAATAACTTTTCATCATGAAGAAAGTTGACATTGGTTTTGAACTATGAGGCGGCATTCTCTCTCCATGGTACTTTAAAAGTTAATTCACGCAAAACTTTTCCGTAAAAGCATCTCAAGTTGGTCACTTTTGAAAGTTTAGTTTGCAGATTCTCATCTGTATTCATGATGGAATACAGGAATATTTATTTAAATCAGTGGCTGGAGTATGAGTTTTTAATTTACAGCTCAATTTTGTTATTTTCAATACATATTTATGGATAAAGTTGCAACTTTTAGGTCTTATACTAACAATATTGTAAAATGGAGATTAATTAGGACTTCATTTGAATTAACTGCTAGTTTCCTAAAATATACTATATAATTTTAAGACTCAGACAGTGGCTAGAGCTGCATTAGGAGAGAGCTTTAAGGGGGAGGAAGGGGTGCACTGATAAGTACATCAATAGGAGAGTACAGCAAACATGGAAAAACTATTGACTGTCCCCACAACCACTTTTCGCCTTGCACAGCAACAGGCAGTGCTCTGGTAATGTTCAACTACACAAGACACCCACTACCAGGGAAAAGTATCTTTTACATATTAAAATTACACAAGATGGGAAATTAAGAGATACCCAAGCATCAAATATAACTCCATGAAGTCACTATATTTACCACTAAGAGCTATCTAGAGAAATGAAATACTCTGGGTGAAACCTATTTGCCACAAGCCTGGGGCTGAACAAAGGCAACAGCTCTTGTATTATGGTTTAAAGGGTTCATTTAATTTTTTTTCGAAGTTTCTCAAACTCTAAATTAGGCCCCTAAAGTTTATGGCTTCTTCTACATTGGATAAGTATTTTATTTGACATTATTAATAATCTGTCCTGCCTGGTGGGTTAACTAAATACAGAACACTGAAGAGTCAGTGATCCAGGAACAAGTCATAAAATGGAGGACAGCAGAGAGCTGGTTAATATAAATAATTGCTGCAGAAAGACAAGCGTACTACAGAATTACCTTTAAAAATGATTTACTACTTTTCTGTAGCTGTTGTTCTTCGAGATGTGTTGCTCAGGTCAATTCCACGTTAGTTGTACGTGCGCCGAAAGCACAGTCACCGGATATTTTTCGCTCAGTGGTATCCCTTGGGCCGGCTCTAATGCCCTCTGGGGCTGCACACTCATGCACCGGTATAAGGGGCCTGTCCAGCTCCCCACCCTCTCGCCGGCTAACTCTGACCATGAGGCAGGTCAGTGGTTTGTGGAATGGACATGAACAATACATTTTGAATAACCGTTACAGAAACATTAGTAACCATTTTTTCTTCTTCGAGTGCTTGCTTGTGGTCCATTCCATGTTAGGTGACTCCCAAGTGGTATCTTAGGAGATGAGCTTGGAGGTTCATAGACGTGTGGATTGCAACACTGCTCTACCAAACCCAGCATCATCTCTAGCCTGCTGGGTGATGGCATAGTGGGATGAAAAAGTATGTACCGATGACCAAGTCTCTACTCTACAAATATCCTGGATTGGGACCTGGTCCAGAAATCGCTGCTGAGGAAGCATGAACTCTTGTTAAGTGGGCAGTCAAGATGGCGGGAGGTGAGGCACTCACCAGCTCACAGCACCTGTGAATGCAGGAAGTGATCCAGGAGCAAATTCTTTGGGCTGAAATTGGCAGGCCTTTCATCCTGTCCGCTATTGCCATAAAGAGCTGTGTGGAATTATGGAATGGTTTAGTCCATTCTGTATAGAAAGCTAGGGCACACCTAAAGTCCAGTATGTGAAGATGCTGCGCCTCCTCATTATTGTGTGGTTTCAGGAAGAATATGGCAGGAAGATAGCCTGATTACTAAGAAATTGCAAAATCACCTTCAGGTAAAACATGGGGTGGGGTTTATGTTGTACCTTGTCCTTAAAGGACATCGTATATAGGAGTTCTGATGTAAGGGCCCTGATCTCTGAGACCCTCCTGGCCAAGGTAATTGCTACCAGGAAGGTGACCTTCCAGAAGAAGTACGACAAAGGGCACAATGCCAGCAGCTCAAAGGGAGGGCCTGTCAGTCTTGAGAGGACCAGGTCCCACGGTGCAATGGGTTCATGAATCTGCAGGTATAGTCTCTCTATGCCCTTGAGGAAGCAAATGGGTGTGTGTGTGTGTGTGTGTCTGTGTGTGTGTGTGTGTGTCTGTGTGTGTGTGTGTCTGTGTGTGTGTGTGTCTGTGTGGAAACTAACAACCTACCATCCAGCAGAAGGTGGAAGGCAGAAATGGCTGCTAGGTGTACCTTAAATCGATGAAATGGCTAGGCCCAGCTGTTTCAGATGAAGCAGATACTCCAGCACAGACTGGGTGAGGTGACTTTGCCCTGGTCTACACTATGAGTTTAGGTCGAATTTAGTAGCATTAGATCGATTTAACCCTGCACCCGTCCATACGATGAAGCCATTTTTGTCAACTTAAAGGGCTCTTAGAATTGATTTCTGTACTCCTCCCGACGAGGGGATCAGCGCTGAAATCGACATCGCCGGGTCGAATTTGGGGCAGTGTGGATGCAATTTGATGGTATTGGCCTCCAGGAGCTATCCCAGAGTGCTCCATTGTGACTGCTCTGGACAGCACTTTGAACTCAGATGCACTAACCAGGTACACAAGAAAAGCCCCGGGAACTTTTGAATTTCATTTCCTGTTTGGCCAGCATGGCGAACTCAGCAGCACAGGTGACCATACAGTCCCCCCAGAATGTTTCTATGCTCCCCTTATCTCTGTCCCTGAGGTTATCGCAGATTAGAAGGTGGAAAAACGCACTCCGATGACATGTTTTCCGAGCTCATGCAATCCTCCCGCACTGACAGGGCACAGCGTAATGCATGGAGCCATTCAGTGGGAGAGGCAAGGAAAGAATTGCTTGTTTGCTTAACGGGAAAAGTATCATGCCTCGCTAGCGATCCTGCCTGAGCCAGGTCGCTGTGTCACATGCACTCTGCTGCGCTGTGTCAGCCTTGGGCAGGGGCATGACCATGACCGCTTTGTGAGGCCATAGATATAGACATTGCATTAGGTAGCTTCTGTAGCTAGAGAAAACATTCCTGTGCATTCGACAAAGTCTGTGGCAAAAAAGAGAAGCCCCATAGTGTAGTGGATATCACGTTCACCGAACATGCGAAAGCCCTGTAGCGTAGTGGTTATCACGATCAGCTAACATGCAAAACATCCCCAGTTCGAAACTGGTTGGAAACAGGTCAGTGTTCCTTTTTCTGACTCCACTCCTGCATTTTTAGTCTTAGAACAGACTGTGCTGTGAAATTTTACTTGGAATTATATCAATTATGAGGTAAATAATATGGAAGCTCTCTCTAAGTTATAGTGCCAGGTTCCTTACCCTTTCAACTGCTCTGATAAATTAACATTTTTGTTAGGGGTAGGGGAAAATTTTCCATGAAGCCTTTTATAGGGACTAAATGCTATCTTAGGGCTGGTCCACACTAAGCCCCCAGTTCGAACTAAGATACGCAACTTCAATAACGTAGCTGAAGTTGAAGTATCTTAGTTTGAACTTAAAGGTACTTACTGCGGGTCCACACACGGCAGGCAGGCTCCCCCGTCGACTCCACCTACTCCTCTCGCGGAGCAAGATTACCGGCGTTGATAGCGAGCACTTCTGGGATCGATTTATCGCATCTTGTCTAGACGCGATAAAATCGATCCCAGAAGATCGATTGCTTGCTGCTGAACCAGTGGCTAAGTATAGACGTACCCTAAGACTCTGAAATAATCTTAACGTGGTCCATAGAGTGCAATCCTTCATTCTGGATTTGTCATTCCACAAGTTGAACTGCTCCTTACTACCGTCCAGGCTTCATGAGCCATGGGAGCAAGGGGCAGGCTGGGGTAGGTGCGACCGCGTGGTGCTGCCGACTGGGAGAGCAGCCTGAGGCAGAAGCCTCCAGCTCGCATGATATTCCAGGCAGGACTGAATCTCCATGAGACGAAACTTAAAGAAGAGAATGACCTGGAGTCACTCCCATTCGGTGCTCTAAGAGGAGGATAGCCATGTTTGTCCAGGCACCCCTGATTGACCTCACCGAGGCCTGCCAGCTGAGCGGGACCCTGGCTGGCAGGAGCCAGCAGACAGAGCAACAGACTGGCAGCAGGCTGAGCTGCTCAGCTCACTGCCAGTCTGGGCCTCCGTCCACCAGCCCTGCTCAGCTCGCTGCCTGCCTGGGGTTCCGATCATCCAGGCAGGCAGTGGGCTGAGCAGGACCGGCAGGTGGGACCCCAGAAAAAAAGGCGCAAAACTATTGTCTGCTGTTGCTTTCATGGAAGGAGGGCGGGGGGGGGGGGGAAAAAGAAGGAGACCTGACGACATGTACGCAAAACCACCCACAACAAAGTTTTTGCCCCATCAGGCATTGGGAGCTTAACTCAGAATTCTAATGGGCAGCGGAAACCGCGGGAATTTTGGGATAGCTACCCACGGTGCACTCCTCTGTAAGTCGATGCTAGCTGTGGTAGTGACTTAATGCGCTTAGTGTGGACATACACAATAGACTGTATAAAATCGACTTCTAAAAAAATCAACTTCTATAAAATTGACCTAATTTTGTAGAGTAGACATACCCTTAGTGGGTCAGAGGCCTCATTGGGATGACCACGCAGAAAAACCACTTCTACTTGGCAAGGTAAGTTGCTCTAGTAGATGGTTTCCTACTACCTAGTAATACCTTGTGGACTTGTTCCGAACAGGCCAGCTCTGCTTGGTTTAACCATGGAGCTTCCACGTGGTCAGGTGGAGGGCCTCGTGGTTTGGGGGGGAGCAGTCGGCTGTGATCTTTTGAGATCAGATCTGGGAGGGGAGGGAGCAGCATCAGGGTCGCAACTGACAGATCGAATAACGTGCCGAACCAGTGCTGGCGTGGTCATGCTGGGGCTATAAGAATAACCTTTGTTCTGTCCTGCTTGAATTTGAGTAAGACTTTGTGCACAAGAGGAATGGGAGGAAATGCACAGAGCAGGTGCTTTGTCCAAGGGAGCAGGAAGGCATCTGTGAATGAGCCTGGGCTGCGCCCAGGTTAGAGAGCAAAACTGCTGAAACTTCCTGTTTTGCTTGGTTGCAAATAGGTCTATGAGAGGAGTCCCTCCTCCCCCACTGCTGGAAGATGGTCCTAGCTATAATTGGGGCAAAGAGATCTGCTGAGGTGACCTGCCAGATTGTTCCAGGCGCCCAGAAGGTGAGAAGCTTTGAGGTGGATCAGGTGCTTAATGCAGAATTCCCACAAGTGAATGACCTCTTGACACGGGAGAAAGAGCATGCCCCCCACCTGTCTGTTGATATAAAACATGGCTTCCGTGTTGCCTGTAAGGACTCAGAGTTCTGAGGTGCTTGACCTGAGCCACCCCCCCACCCCGACTTAGCTCAGATGCATCCGAGCTTAGGGATACTTAGGGTTGGGGACTGATAAAGGGAATGCCTAAGCCAACCAACCAGGGGTCCTGCCACCAATCTAGAGAGGTAAGGACCTGGACAGGAACTGCAAGCACTAAGTCCAAATGACGATGGTTTGGCAAGTATGCTAAGGCCACCTACACTTCAAGGGGTCTGATGCACAGTCTTGCCTGCTTACCATATATGTGTACACAGCCATATTAATAGTCTGAGGCAGAAACGGGCTGTCATGATGGGCAGACCTTGACCTGCGATATCAGGGATGACATTGTCGGATAGTGAGCCTCTGGGAGGAAGACTCTGGCCGAGGTGGAATCGAGCACTGCACCAATAAAACTATCCTCTAAATGGGGATAAGCATTGACTTCTAATTTATCAGCAGGCCCAGTGCTTGGAAGTTAGCTTGAATCAGGTGGATGCCAGCTCTCACCTAGGCCTCGGGACCAGCCCTTGATCAGCCAGTCGTCAAGATAAGGGTAGACTGGCACCCCTTGCCTTCTGAAGAAGGCTGCCACTACTGCCAGGCATTTTGTGAATACCTGAGGGGCTGCCGCCAGGCCAAAGAGGAGGATGGGGAACTGGTAGTGGGTCTAGTTCATGACAAAACCTGAGAAATCTTTTGTGACCCCAAAATATGGAGATGTGAAAAATAGACACCTTAAGTCAAGGGCTGTGTACCAGTCCCCTGGATCCAGGAAGGGAATAATGGAGGCCAGGGAGGCCAAGCAGAACTTCAGCATCCTGAGATAAGTTTTGAGGAAATGCAGATCTAGGTTGGGTCAGAGATGCCCTTTGGCCTTCGGGATTAGGAAATAATGGGAGTAAAACCCTTTCCCTCTCAAGCATCTCCTCCACAGCCCCTACTCTGGGCTAAAACTGCTCATGAGAAGAGTCCCTGAAGAGGGACGAGGAAAGGAGGTGGGAAGGAGGGACTGAAATAAACTGAAGAGTGTAACCTTCCTCCACCATACTCAGTACCCAGCGGTCTAAAGTGATGAGGGACCATGCCAGGCTGAAGTGGGAGAGAGATTGAAAACAAAAAGGAGGCAGTATCCACTACAAAAATCTGGTATAGTGTCCTTGGACACCACATCAAAAGTTCTGCTTGGAGCCTCCCGAGTATCTGTGAGGACTCGGTAGAGAGGCTGAAGCGGGGGTGGGTAGATGTCTGTGTTTATGCCCGTTTTGCTTCTTAAACAGGTCCTGGTGTGGCGGCGAAGCCAAGAAGTGGACCGATTGTTGAGGCCTGAAGTGTTTCCTCAAAGGCACTACAGCATATGAATCCTTCCGGCTGTGAAGCTTCACATCCGTTTGCTCAGAGAAGAGCAAGTGCCTTCAAACAGAAGGTCCTGGATGGGTTGTTGGATCTCCACTGGGTGACCGGAGGACTGGAGCCAAGAGCATCTGTGCATGATCATGGCAGATGCCATGGAACTAGCCACCGAATCTGCCGCATCCAGAGTGGCCTGTAGGGAGGCCCTGGCCAGAGACTTCCCTTCCTCCACCACAGCAGAGAACTGCCTGGGCTCCTGGGGAAGAGTCCTTGAACTTCATCATTGACTCCCAGACATTAAAACCGTATCTCCCCAGCAACACCTGCTGGTTGGAGATGCGGAGCTGTAGATCCCCTATAGTATAAACTTTTCTACCAAAAAGGTCTAGTCTCTGTGTTCCTTGCTTTTAAAGTTTTTCCTTGCTGTCCCTCTCATTGGCTGCCAAGACCACCAGGGACCCCACAGGGGGATGGGAGTATAAGTACTCATAGCCCTGGGCAGAGAGAAATTACTTCTTTTCGGCCCTGGGAGGATGGGGTTTGCCACAAGGCCTTAACCAGTCCCATAAGGGCCTAATTGAGGGGGAGGGCCACTTTTGATGGGCCTGCAGCGGACAGGCAGCAGAAGGGTTCTTTGATTACCTCCACCTACAGCCCAAGGATCGATGCCACACTTTTTAACAGCTCCTGGTGAGTTGAGAAGTCATTGGGGGTGGGGTCGGGGAAGGGATACATGTGTCCCAAACACTGCCTCATCTGAGGAGGAGGAGGAGGAGGAGGAGGAAGAGACCAACACCGCCAGGGAGTCCTCTTCCTTGCCTTCTACACCAACTGGGTCCTGTAGATCTAGGTCCTGAGGCTCAGTACTGGGCTTGGTACTGGAGTCGAGGTCAGGTGCCGGTTGTAGGGATGGGAGCATTCTTCTTTCTGAGGCTATGGAGTATGAGTATCTGGAAGAGGGCCCTTGAATATGGGGACACCCCCAAGGGTTCCAAAATGGCCATTGCATCTGCATAGGCCAGTGCCCACTGTGCCAAGTACTCGGCAGTACCTCTGTGTCTGGGTCCATCAACTGGCAGGGCTGCCCAGGGCGGAACTGGCTGACGAGCCTTCCTCTGGAGACCATGGAGGGACAGTACCTGTCGGTCTGGGGAACAGTGCCGAAGTGGGAAGACCTGTGTCAAGGCAGGCAGTCCCTCTAGACAATACCAAAGGCAGGAGTGGCAGAAGCTCCCTAAAAGTGTGGGGAGCCACTGAACTGTGGCTCTGTCCCCTTGCTGCTCCTTCTTCCCAAGCTCTCGCACCACACCTTCGCTCTATGCCTCCACCGTAATATTGTCTATTCCCCCAAGGCCTTGCCCTCGCACTGTCCTTTCCCCCAAGGCCCTGCTCCTTCCCCAGAGGCTCCGCCTCTGCACTGCCTCTTCCTGAGGCCCTTCCCCAGTTTGCTCCTCTCCACCCCTTCCCCCTTACAGCTGGCAAAGTTGACAATAATTGTCTTAGTCACCCATTTTCCCACCTTGACGGTCATTTGGTAATTTAAATAAAAATATTTCTCAGCTCGGTAAGTACTGGATTGGACTGAAAAAGCTTTAGAAGTAGTTTAAGCTGTACACAATCAGCATTTTCCATCTGGGAACTTATATGTTACAGTGCTATATGCAGAGGGAGATGGATGTTTGTGAAATCCCCCCAGCTTTGGGAGCCAGATTTTTCCTTCCGTAGCTGCAAAAATCAATAATGCTCCTTGAAGAGTTGTTCACCACACAGGAAATGTAAAGCAAACTGAAGTAAAATTCTCAGCAATTGTGGTTTAATACAGATTAAAAATCATCATATGAAAAATAGCACTCTTTAAACAGAAAATAAAAATATGAACTTATTGAACATTGCTATGTAATCATCGTTGAGTTGATGCACAAGAGCTGCTACACTGATGAAAACACAAGGAAAATAAACTTGAATGGAATAGAAATAGCATGTTTATTTACAGTGAGACGATACACATGTTCAGGATTTAAGTCTACTGAAGAAAAATATTTCTCACAATATTATTTATATTTCCATAGTGCCTAGGAGCCTTAATCATGGAGCAGGACTCCACTGTGCTAGGAGCTATACAAAAAACAGATGTTTAAGCATCAAATTTCTGGGGATACAAAAGACAAGAGCAAGAAAATGACTCATTTTTCCTTAAGACATTATTGCAATTATTTTAAGAGACTGGCTTCTGTCATGATTAGGGACCTACCAAATTCACACTGTGAATAACATGTCATGGACCGTGCAATCAGTCCTCTCCTCTGAAGTCTAGCTATTGGAGGGGAAGGGAATAGCTGGGAGTTCCCAAGCCCGGGGCTCCTACCAGGCCTCCGGCTCCAGCTGCTAGTCTTGGCCAGGCTGGGGAGGAACAGGACTTGCTCTTCCCCTACACAGCCACTTGGGGAAAGTGTGTGTGTGGGGGGGGGGAAGGAGGAAGGGGGGAAAGAGGGGAGTCAGACCCACCTCTGGGTACCTACCCCAGCTGCAGGAAGCGCCAGGACTGGGCAGCTGTAGGAAGTTGATGGAGTTGGGGCTCATCTCCCCTGTGCTGCTGACAGCACTCCAGCCAGGGGCTCCTAGCTGCTAGTTCTGGCCAGGTTGGGGAGGGACAGGACTTGCTCTTCCCCTGCAGGGCTGCACTCGGGGGCGGGGAGGGAGAGAGGAGAGATCAGACCCAATTCCAGATACCTACCCTGTGCTGCTGGGAACACCCTGCAGCACAGGGGAGGTATCCACCTCAACCTCCAGCATCCTCCTGTGGCTACAGGAAGCTCCGGGGCTGCTGCCCAGTCCTGGAGCTTCCTGCAGCCGCGTGAGATACCTGGAAGCAGGTCTGATCTGCCCAGAGAGTGGCTGTGCTGGGGAAGAGCAAGTCCTGTCCCTCCCCAACCTGGCCAGAACTAGCAGCTAGGAGCCCCCGGCTAGGGCACTCCCAGCAGCACGGGGGAGATCAGACCCATCTCCACCTCTAGGAACCTCCTGCAGCTGCAGGAAGCTCCGGGGGTGTTGCCTTAAGAGCCCAGAAGTGAGGGTGGCAATCCCATGACCCCCCACAACAGCTTTGTGACCCCTCCTCAACCTCAGTTACAACACCATGAAATTTCAGATGTAAACCTCTGAAAACACGGAAATGATTAATTTTCAAATCCTATGGCTGTGAAATTGACCAGAATGGACTGTGAATTTGGAAAGGCCCTAGTCACGATAGTTAGTTATTCTAATTCTTTAAATTGCATTTCACTCCTTTAAGTTATAGATCAGAAATATTAATATAGTCTGTTAGAAGTTTAAATTGGAATACTATTATCCTTTCAAATAAGACCCCCATAAAGATCAGTAAATACAATGCACTTCAAAATACAAATTGAAAAATAAAGTTATTGGTTAATATGTAGGTAATCTACATCAACCCCCACTTCAAGGCTTACATTAACCAGAGAAAGAAATCAAGGTGATTATTTGAAATTTTATATTTGCATAAAGTAGTTACTAACTGTATTTGCAGGAGATTGCAGTAGTTGCCAGAGACCTTCGTGTAGTTATTGTTGCTGACAGAGCTACTGAGATAGATCTCTATTTATCAAATAGGGTGAGACTTTTCATACTTCATAGTACTAAAAGATTTGGCCAAAAAGCCAATTATTTTCATCCAAGCACTTACAGTACCACGGCAAATACATACCACATACAGCAAAAAATATTGGACAACTTTATGCTAGCCAGAATTACAGTGTTGAGATTCACTGTTTATCATGAAAAATTAAGAGGTGGTCAGCTAAAAGATGCCAGAAAGATTACTAAGAATAGTTTGAAGCTAGAGCAAAGACTATTTCAAGTATTCAATAGTAGCATTAAATATAACACATCCAATGTTGTAATCAGAGTGTTTTTGATTGCAGAATGATTGCAAACCGAGGCTTCATCTGATAAGTAAAACATACCTACAGTGTTATTTTTTTTTTAATAGTAAAATCTTGGCAAAGTAACAAATTAGTTTTGCTCATACCTCTCCAGAAACAAGGAGTACCTTGCATCAGCACAAGTAAGGTCTCAAATGCATAACTTAGAAAGCTTGCCAAAGGGAAAAGATTATTCAAGTCATAGTGAATACTGCAGGATTAAGGTTCCAATCATGTAATTGCAACAAGGCAAAGCAGTCTACCTGTGCATTGCTGAGAGCAGGACTAGTGCCCAACTGTGTAATGGAGCACACTTACCATCTTTCTTAGTTTCCTTTTTCATTTAATATACAACAAGTTTATTTTTAAATTACTAGGTTACACCAAAATAACCCAATCCAAGTTAAAATCTTAAGGAGCAGTTACAATGTTCGTGTAGTACATTTTCAAAATACGCATTTGCATCTGTAACCTTTTACTAGAATTTGCTAAATTAAATCCACTATCTGAAATAATCAGCTCCAAAAATATACATTTGATTATGCCAAACGAGTAACTCAAGCTACAGTTTTCCAAAACACCTTACACGTAATACAGCAGAACCAAACTTGCACAATTTCAATTATTCAAACTGATTTTCCACCCAGCACATTGACTCACTGGCAGACACTACTGAATTGTCCTCAGCTGAAAAACAGAACCCATCTCTGCTTCCCCTTACACATGCCAAAAAACCCCAAAAAACCTCCATGCACTACAGTGGATGGGACTACTCAATAGTACCTCCATCTTGGAGCAAAATTAAGTGAATGAGAAAGGTAGCTGCTTTAGTTATAGGAGGCTTATGTCCAATGGGTTTGTGTACAGACTCCAGTTTTGTCATCTTAGCCCTTTTAATAAACTTCATGGGTGAAATCCTGGCTCCTAGAAGTGGAAAAAACTTCCACTGACTTCAGTGGGGCCAACATTTCACCCCATAAGGTTCAAAACCAGAACATATTCTCATTAAAACAAGGTGACTCATTCCTGGAAACAGAAGATTATTTGTTTCAGGGTGGCTTTTCACGATTCCTTATGGTTACTTTGTATTTAAACTAGGTGTGTTTAGAAAAAGTTTAATTCTTCATAGCTTTTCTCCCCACTTGCTCCTGCAGTAAAGCCCATAATAACGAGTATTATGAAAAGGATTATGACAATAAACTGAAGTCATATACTACTATAGCTTCAATATAGGACTAAGCAAGAGAAAAAGCTGAGACGAAGATGGACATAAAACAGAAAAGTTCATACAAATACTGACAGAGTTCATTTCTTTGCCACATTTGCTTCAGTATGAATGCCGTTCCTTATCCATCCTATCAGTACTTGATTCACTTAAAAGATAACTGCCGTGATTTAGCTTTACTAAGGTACTAATATTTCACTAAGAATGTATTGAAGACTTTTCCAAATGTTTAGAAATACCTACCGTTTTAGCAATTCCATTTAGTGATAAACCATTATCCCTTCATTGAGACTGTCATATTTACACTATTGTACTGCCCAGCATAATGCTAAGCCTTGTAAAACAGATTGAAACGATAAAAATATAGGTATGGTTCCATTAAAAAGTATTAAAATCAAATAATTTTAACGTTATTTGGAGTTCAAATTTTATTTTCCAAAATGTTATATTATCATCTGATTTGATCCTACTCATTCAATTAACCAATATGACTTGCGAACAACAGACTACACGAGCAAAATCTTCAAGAGCACCTATGTGAAACAGTGGTATTTAGGCACTTAGAATTTTATTTCTTATAACTTTGCAACTGCTTGAGTTTCATTGGTTTCTAATAGATCTTGACATTTCTCAATATGATCTGCCTAATGAGACAACCATGATAATGGTTTCTATTTGACTGTTTTCATTATCTGTATTCTATTTCAGACATTTACTCTTTGTAATTATCTGCATTTATTACATTAAAATTTTCTTTACAGTATCTTACATTTTTCAGAGGCAAATAATCCTACTTCAATACAGGTACAATCTCCTTTAAAAATTAGCAATACTGCACTCAGGGAACAAGTAGTCCATTCTTTTAGAATAAAAGTCCTGTTTCAAGGATTGGCTGGCACATAGGCAGGGGGTACATCTCCACTCCACTTGGGAGTGTGCTTCCCAGCTCAGGTAGACAGACCATGTCAGCTCTGCTCGAGCTGCACGGAAAAAAACATCAGTGTAGCTGAAGGCAGCACAGGTGGTAGCTTGGGCTAGCCAAACGTGTATGAATCCAGGATGTCCAGTGGGTTAGTACTCAGGTGGTTAGCCCGAGCTGCCACCCAAGCTACTCTTGGCTACACCACTGTTTAGCACACTAGCTCAAGTGTAACTAGCGTACATCTGTCAACCCGAGTAGGGAAGGACACTCCCAGCTGCAAAGTAGACATACCCAAAAAAGCCCAAGCTTTTGGGTAGCATTGATAGCACTTGGCTCCAGAATAATAGTAAAAATCTCTGCCTGATAGTTATTATACTATAATATCACCACCACTTGTCAGAGGATGAGGAAATCCAGTCTGAATGGGGCCAAACATGCAATATTTGTATGCCTTAACCTGAACTGTTAAACAAAAACAGTATGAAATTGAAGGAGACCTATAAGGCTGGCAGAGGATTGGTACATCTTCCAGAGCAATGGCCACTGCATGGCTTCAGAAAATTCAGGACATACTTCCCTCAGTGACCAATTAGCTCTGGCAGATAGGCTGAAGAAGGCTTTATGCCATGGAAATTCAACCCCCTGCGTCTTTTTGGTTGGACAATACCCATGGGGGCACTATCCAAGGAAGTTGCTATGCTCAGAAGAGTGCAGGAATTAGAATCATGGCTGACTCCTGCCCAGACAGTGGTTGCGGAGAAAGCACTTTGCACCCTTTCCTTATTGAACCTTGAAAGGGCAGCCAACATCTAGCTGTAAAAATAAGCAAATAGGAGAGGGTCATTTTATGTCTGTGACATCAGAGAAACACTAAGAAACAGAAGGAAGGATAGAGCGAGGGAGACAGATGAGAGGGAAATGCCATCAGTCCCACTAAGTGCCATTCTGGTAAGCTAAAGTGTCCTGGTCCTCTAAACTTATCTACTGTGCAAGCTCAAAAACCAGGAATAATATAAATAATTATATATTAATGCATATAAATGTATAAATATACTTTACCTTGCATCTTCATATTTGTAACAAATGCTTATCCCAATAGTCAGGTTAATTAAAGAAATTATTTTCAAAATTGTGCTCATGCAATAGAGACAATATTACTTAGACTTTTAAGAAATTCCTGAATTAAGACATAGGAATAAGCATTTATTATTAGTTTGGAGATGTAAGATGAGAATGTGAATATATGAGCAGGAAATAAAAAACCAACACTGATGAGAAACACTTGTTCACCACACATACCAAACTGCATACCAGAAATCAATTTCCATGATATTTGTTCTATTCTTCTCCCTCAAAGTTCATCAGTGGAAGTATTATTAGTTTTTGATAATTCACATTCTTCACTGAAGTGGCAGTTTTGAAGGATGTCCTTATAATGGTTCTTCAGATCTGTGTACAGAGAGACAGTTTCCTCCGAGTGAGGAAATGGCAGCAGCTTTTCATTCAACAGTATCTGTACTTGGTACTCCTCCTCAGGGGTCTTAGCTTGGTCACAGTGATAAAGCACAAATATCAGGTTTGAGGCATAAGGCACAATGCGACCACTACGAAACTTCCGATGCATTTGTTTTTTGTAATTGTTAGCAGCAAGGGGCTCCTCATCCTTGAAGAAACCCATTAGAGCAAGCAGTGGCTGAAGGGTCTCTGCATGTCCAAATTGCAGGATTACAGGTGAAGAAATGGGCATGGAACTAGAAAACATAAAAGTGAAGAATAAGCATCTGTGTTTGCTTTTAAACACTAGTGTACCGTACAGTTGTTAGCAAAGAGTAGATTATTTTAAACATGTGTTTTACACTGGCGTTTACTAAAAACACGTTTGGAATCAAAGATGTCTAACTATCTGAAACCCACTTTTATTTAAAAAAACATTTGTTACAAAATACATTTTAAAAACTAATTGTGCTTTTAAAAAATTAGCTGTATTTTACCTATTATAGTACTATTACTATCAATTAATTGCTAAGTAGTAACCCAAAGTCTTAGTACACAAACAAAATGACAACGTATTTGGCATTACTGAAATACTCAGATGACTGAAATATTAGTCTAGATGGGCATAGCCTGTTCAGAAAGGACAGGCACGGAAAAAAAGAGAGGAAGGTTGCATTACATACTAAGACACTTGCTCTGATGTCTGGTGAAAAGCAAACCTGTTGAAAAGCTCTTGGTGAAGATAAAGGGGGAAAACAAAAACAAAAACAAAAAAACCCACACAGGGACAATGTCATGGTAGGGATCTACTATAAGGCCACCAAATCAGGAAGAAGAAGTGGATCAAGCATTTTTAGAATAAACAACAGAAGTATCCAAAGCACAGGACCTAGTGATAATGGAGGACATTAGCTGCCCAAATATTTGTTGAAAAAAAAAAAATATATGGCAGGACACAGATTGCCCAACAAGTTTTTAGAATGTACTGCAGACAGCATTTTTGTTTCAGAAGGTAGAGGAAGCAAATAGGGGCTGGTTATTTTAGATTTTATTCTGACAAATAGGGGGAACTGGTTGAGAATCTAAAGGTGGAAGGCAACTTGCGTTAAAGTGACCCCCCCCCAAAAAAAAGTTCATGATTCTGAGGAAAGAGTGAGAAAAATCAGGGAATTGGTAGGCATGGTCACATGGGACAGAAATCTATGGAAAAAGGAGTCCAGGAGAGGTGGCAGTTTCTAAGAGATACACAACAATAAATACACAACAGCAAATTGTCCCAAGGTGGAGGAAAGATAAGAAGAACAGTAAGAACAATGACTACATCAGGTGGTTTTTAATAACTTGAAAGTCAAAGCAATTGTACAAACGGGAAACAAGGACAAGAACATACAAGGGAAAGTAAAAAATAATAGCACAAACATGTAGGGACAAAATCAGAAAGGCAAAACTGTAACTGAGTTACAACTAGCCAGGAACATAAAAGATAAAATGGAAGTCCATTACCTAACGGGAAAGGAAAGCAAACCACAGATGACAGAGAAACTGAAGTGTTTAATGCCTATTTCACTTTATTCTTCACTAAAAAGGTTAATTATGACCACGTGAAACACAATTAATATTGACAAAGGGGAAAAATCTTGGGTCAAAACAGGTTAAAGAGTACTTGGATAAATTAGTATCAGAGGGGTAGCCGTGTTAGTCTGAATCTGTAAAAAGCAACAGAGGCTCCTGTGGCACCTTTGAGACTAACAGAAGTATTGGGAGCATAAGCTTTCGTGGGTAAGAACCTCACTTCTTCAGATGCAAGTAATGGAAATCTCTAGAGGCAGGTATATATCAGTGTGGAGATAACGAGGTTAGTTCAATCAGGGAGGGTGAGGTGCTCTGCTAGCAGTTGAGGTGTGAACACCAAGGGAGGAGAAACTGTTTCT
>NC_048304.1:91473484-91511018 GCF_013100865.1 Trachemys scripta elegans | reverse complement strand
AAGCACTTCCGGGATCGATTTATCACGTCTAGACAAGACGCGATAAATCGATCCCAGATGATCGATCGCTTACATCCGGACCAGGAAGTAAGTATAGACGTAGTCTAACAGATGTATTGGAGCATAAGCTTCCGTGGGTGAATACCCACTTTGTCAGACCCACGAAAGCTCATGCTCCAATACATCTGTTAGACTATAAGGTGCCACAGGACTCTTTGTTGCTTTTTTTCCCCCCCAGAGTTTCTGAGGATTTTCCAATACTACATTTTTAATCTTTTATGTCATACTAAAAGGCTTTCTGAGACAAGACTTCAACCTATTTTGTGTTAGGTAAGTTACCCCAACCTTTCATTACTCACTCTCATCACTCATTAAGTTAAAACAAACATTCTCTATGGTGCCTTAAAGCTCCCAAGAGAAATGGGAGCAGCTAGCTTTTTCAATAAAAAGGCCTTGTAAAGTGGTGTTCTCACCACCTATAGCACCCCCATGTGTCAGGGTGTGATACTGTAAGAGGTCCACATCTCCGGTGCCTCCTTTTAGCTGTCTGCCTCTCACGAGGTCTTCCAGGCCTCAGCTCCCTGGCAAAGTCACAAAATCCAACCCCCATTTTGGGAGAACAAAAATATTCAAACGAAAGCCCTAACAAATCCAAAGTAGTAATTCTTCTTTGGTCCCTTTCAAGCCAAACTAATTACTACTTCTCCAGCAGGATTCCCTACACTTCCTGCCTCACTCAGGGACTCTGGCAGTTAGCTGTGGAGATCTCCTTCTTCCCAGTTAAAAGTCCTATCCCAGGACTTCTCCCATGGGAGTGTAACCTGTTGCTTGTGAGTTTCTACTATCCACTGTTGGCTTTAACTCATGGCTTCCCATACAGGAGTCTACTCTGCTCTCTGTGGGTTTCTTCTACCAGATCTCTCTTACTCCCTTCCCAGGAGCCAGAGTCTGTCAAGGTCTCCCTTGCCAAGGGACCTTGACTATTCTCTTGGGTTTCTCATTCACCCGGACAGAAGCCTACTCTACCTCCTGTGGACTCCTGCCAACATGTTGCAGAGCTTCTCTGGAGAGCTCCCTTTTAAGCATCTTTTCCTCTATAGTGTTCTAGCAGCCTCTTTCTAGCTCAGCCGCTCCATAAGATGAAGGGACACCACCTAGAGCACTTGATTAATCCCAAGTGTAGCCCACAGAGTCATCATGGGCTAGTTAGCCCCAATGCTCCTGACGTGCCATTCGCCCCATGACAGTCTTCCTGATTTACTTTCACAGAATTGTCCTATTGATTCAACTTTGGCACAATGGATATGGGAGTTACACAAGCAAAGAGATTTGAAACTGGTGTATCTCTGAGCAGAGATTAATTGTGTACAGTGGCCCAGGACCAAATACCAATAAACTACTGAAGAACAGAACACTTCAGACATTTAGTCTCACAATATTTTCCTCAAATCTAGACCTGACATTTGGATGAACATCTGAAACCAGATTCCACCTCAGACTAAAATATGCAAGATCATTAAAAATACTATAAGGAACGTTTTTTCTAAAATGGACGCAAGAGGTGTGGCTTCAGTCATTAAAGCAGTGGAATCCCACAAGATATTTCAAATTTGGGGGAAATTTACATTTAACAAAGCAGGAGGACAAGTCATTTTTAATTGTATGGGTATCACAAAAAGCAAATGCAAAAGTAGAAAAACGACTGAGGTTTGATTTTCTAAAATGATTAGTAAAGCAATGCAATAACCAGAACTGCCCGATAGCCTTGACAAAGTCTGAAAGCCTCTAATGAGCAGCAGTCACTCAATAATGGAGGGCTGTGGCTCTAAACAGGGTACACCTGATATGGTATCTGTTTTAAAAATGCAATTTACCTAAGGTCTTGGCTACACTGGCAATTCATAGCGCTGCACTTGCTGTGCTCAGGGGTGTGAAAAAACACCCCCTTCCCCCCCCCCCGAGAGCAGCGAGTGCAGCGCTGTAAAGCGCCAGTGTAATTAGCGCCTGCAGCGCTGCACGCTCGCAGCGCTGCAAGCTACTCCCCTTGGAGAGGTGGAGTACTTGCAGCGCTGCGTGAGCTCTCTCGCAGCGCTGGCGGCGCGACTACACTCGCGCTTCATAGCGCTGCCGCGGCAGCGCTGTGAATCTGCAAGCGTAGCCAAGGCCTAAGAAAAAGGGCTTCCTTCATATTGACTTTAACAGGCTTTGTACCAGGACATAAGTCTCCCCATATCATTGGCCAAGGGAAAAAAGCCACATTATCCCAACTAGCAAATGACACAATCAATCACGGGACTTTCAGACATACTATGAACTAGTTCATCAAGATTATTACAGCACTTGTGTCACAAAACTAAATAGAAACGCTGACCTAGAAACACGCCCCCCGCCCTTCTTGATCTTTTCTGAACTCACGGAACAAAGTTTTCTGCAGCTTTTGGAACAGGAATACATGCTAACTTCTGTTACTTCAGCTTGCACAAATCTTTTGAAGCCACTAGATTAAAATCAAGCTGTTCAGAGAAAACTAAATATACTAACTGGAATTCTGATTTATGTACATAGCAGTTAAAAATACAGAAGCCCAACAACGAAAATTATGTAGAATTTTGTTGCCATATTTAAAAATGTTATGTATGTATTGACTAGAGAATGCAAGTTTTATCAGGAAGAATTTTCAAGGGATCTATTACATCTCATATTAAAAAGAAGCCCGTGAAAATACTTCACTTTTAAGGTGTGCTGAGATTTAAGAAAGGGAAAGAATTTTTAAACTAGCCTTTTTTGCGCACGCTATTTCAAAATGGGAACAGCAGCACTCATTATGGGTAAGGTTCTGTCCATTCTAATCCTATTGGTCATTTACAGTTTAAGAAAACTGGTTCTATCATTTACTAAGTCAGTGTTTCTCAAAGTGTGGGGCGCGAACCCATTTTGATAGGATCGTAAGGGCAGAAAGTCCCAGCCAGCAGCTCCGGGGGTGGTGGTGGATACAGTGGATTTCGTAGATATGATACTTCGGGGAGAATTCTGCGCCACTGCACATAATTCATGTCCCCTGTAGATTTCTTTGTTTCCCCACAGAAAAATTACTTTCTGATAGGGAAACAAAGGGTAAACTGCAATAGAAGTCACACACAACTCCCTAGCTGTGCATGTACATCGTTTCAGGCGCATGGTGATTTACCTCTCCGCAGGCTGCTCCAGCAGAGACACCCCAGCAGGTGGCTCCTAGCCACCCCCAGAAACCTCCCGCCAGCTGCAGGAAGCTCAGCATCCTCCCCTGCTTCCTTCCCTCATCACTCCTGAGCTGCAAGGGAAGGGGTCACTGTATGGGGAGCTGCTCCCCCATCCGCTCAACCCCCCGTGCATCTGGAACTCCCATACCCAGAAACCTCTGCCAAGCCTCACCCTCACCCAGAACCCCATCTGTTAGTCCCCCATCCTAACAAAACAAATTTAGCTCTTTACTACCAAATTCTTAAAGTGTGCATTACATGCCAAACTTACCTAAGTACTGAAGGATTTAGTGAAGGTGTACAGGGAATGCGACAGCTTACCAAAAACACTGCTTTAGTAGTATACATTTTGTAATGGGAGCAAGGAATGAGGCAAGGCTCCTGTCGCATCTTGTGAGGTGAGAGTATTTAAGGCAGTTTTGTTAGTTTTTGTTTGAGATAAATTTAAACAACCCATAAAACAGTCTTCATACTTAAAACCAATATCTGATAGATTGTAGATCCTAGGTCCTACCCAGGCTGGATGTCATGTCACCAGGAAAATGAGAGTTCAATACAGTGAAATCAGAAAGACTATTTGGTAAGTCTTGTGTTTTTTCAAAAGCATTGGGTTTTACCTGAGAAGGGTGGTTGCAATGGATGTGCAAGTTTTGGAGATAAGCCACTGTCTGTGTAAATGGAGCTTTACTTATCTACGCCTTTCCCCAGCTGAGTGCCTGGGACCTAGTAAGGCAGGAATCACTGCATGTTGTTTGCATCATCTGTTCTACTTTTTATACAGTAGGGCAAGTGTGCTTTCAGTTTAAGAAGTCTGCCATGCAATCTGACAGTCTAATAGAAATACTCCTGAAGTGACTATTCTAATTTTCTTGGGGAATATCATGTAGAAATATTGGGATATCCTCACACTACTGAAGCCTAATTATTTTGGCCAAAGTTCAGTATACTCATATTGGGTAAATCACGAACCTGAAATGAAGAATTCATTTCTTTGTCTACAGTTTATAGAAGCCAGAACAGAAAGTCACTGCTGTCCTTCCAGTAACGAGGGGCAACTGCCACCATTAAATAGTAGTGTAAATACACAAAGGTCTTTTGGATTGACAGCACTTGAAATCACTCTACCCAGTGACCAATGGTGTCCACTCAGATGCAAAGACCCAGTCACTCATGTCTCACCCTACGTAAACCAAACAAAAAGAGCTGATTCTACTAAACTACACAGCATGGTGTTTTCAGCCCCAGTTTCAAATTTCACATTATTTCATGTTGCACAAGTTATTTTTCTTTTATAATCCCAAAGATCAACTGTGATGCAGCTAGCCTTTGCAAACCTTCCAGATTTTTCCTCTTGTGTAATCACCCAGGGCAGTTCAATAAGACACCGAGGGGAATGTTCCTAGAACACAAATGCATATTCCAAAAATCCAATCCACTTAAAAAATCCACAGCTAATATATGCAGATACATCCTCAAATGCATCTGTTCCTGATAATGTAATATTCTGGTTAAAGTCAGAGTTTTCACCCTCTTCTTAACAAGGAATATGAGGACAGAATACAGTCCAAACTTGCTCCCTTTCCCATGCCATTACTTAAAACATTACACCCACACATTCAACTAAGGTTTCTCCTTAAGCTCCTCCAGGACCGCCTCTGTCCCATTCCCTAGTTTCCTTTGCCTTAATGGGACATTCCAACTTGTGATATTCTGGTTGGAACAAAAGATGCACCCAGGAAAAATTCTTCTGCATACATATGCAAGAGTCAGACCTAATGACAAGAGAAAAGAGCCCTGTATACCTGCATGATGCATCCTAGAATCTGCCACCTTATTACACATGGGTAGTAGTGCTCTAGTTAAATGTATATGAAGTCTTGAGAGCAGAGCAAGTGTCATGTCTGAATTTATAATCAAAACATTACTAGTTGCGAGAGTGACAGTGTGTGTTACCCCATGCTGACTAAAAAAAGTAAAGTAAAAAATTATCTTGCATGAGATGCACATGCTGTCCTATGTCAGCAGGAATCTTAAATAAAATGAGAAGGATGCGCTTAAGGGTCACATTTATTTTAAAAATAAGCATTTTCTATTTAAAAGTTTCTGAATGAAGAGATGAGAAAGTATGACCAGATAGGGCTTCTTATAAACCAAAGTTTTTTCTGCATATACACAAACCATTGCAGTGGTGTGACACCACTAAGTTTGAAACATCTAGTCTGCTTAAGTAATTATCTGGCTCCCATGACAGATTCAGATTCTGCAGAAATCATATTTTCATTAACAAATTGTAACTCTTATGATTGTGAAAAAAAAACTTCCAAAAGTGAACTGTATGTACTCTCAATTCTGCAAAAACAAAGTTTTTTTTTTTTAACTGTTAGAAAGCTATCTAAAAGTTTGTTAAGCTGTTACAGCCTACCAGAAGACTTGCAGCAGATACATGTATCTTGTTTTGAGATAAGTAAATCATTTCCCAAATTACAAAAACTAGATTTCCTTATACTTTACTGTAGAGTAAATTGTGGTTTTGAAGAATGACACTAGCTTAAAATAGAGACCCTATCATGACTTAGTGCTAGCAGATCCAAAAAACTGTTTTTAAAACCTTTGACTGCATGATGAATGTGAGGAAGGCCAAGGGTGTTAACTTTCCAGTGAGATATTGTAGACTGTTGAAGTATTTTAGTCAAGTTTCTTTGAAAGGACAAAGTGCAAAAAATATTTCCTCAAGTCAAACACTATCAGAAAAGATAAGAACTAAACAGTCTTGATGAAGCAACTACATATTTTAGTCAAACATCTGAAAGTCAGTTATGCAACAATATTTGCAAACTTAATGAAAATGTAGTGGCACAAACCATTATTATGGTTACACAAAATAAAAGGTTCTCCTTCCACATTCAGCTGTAACTGGTCCACAGAAAAAAGCAAAACTACAAAGTTTAAATGTAGCCTAAGACAATACAGGCAAATTCAATATAAGTGTAAAGCAGTCTGTCAAATATAATTCAACAACAGATTTTCTTTATAGTTGGAGCACAAGTGTGCCCCTGCCAACCTTCTACTTTTGGACAGAAGTATTTACTCACTCTCAAAATAAAGGAGCACTTAATGAAATAAAAGTTATTATGTTGCCTTACAAATGAGTTATTCATCCCCTGGTTTGAGAATTTTCAGAAATCAATTACAAGACAGCTTTCAATTTGGTGAAGTGAGGTATCATCCCACAAAAGGGTACTCTTTACAATTTGTTTATGAATGAATAACTATTGCCCAATATGAAAGATGCCATTTGATCGCCGTTTTGAAGCTGCTTTACCAAGAGTAGAGAGCAATGAATGCATATATAATGTTTATATATTTTAACAGTGTTTTACTAGAATTATAGTGGAAACTTGGTCTGGTGGTTACAATTCTGGACTGGGGCTCAGAAGATATGGTTCTAGCCTCAGCTTTACCCTCCACTTCTTGTGGAACCTTGGGGAAGATACTTCTTTTTACAGATGAAGAGCTGATGTACAAATGGGCATCATGAATACTTCCCTGATGCACAGGGGTGAGGATGATCAGTTAATATTTATGAAATGCTCAGATGCAATAGTGGTTGGAGATAAAAGTACATAGATATCTAAGCATTATTTAGTGAACCGATTAGCTAATTCACAGTATTATATTCAAGTCTTCACTGTTTTAATTCTGCCATCTTCTGCTCTGTGACGGAACTACATGCTGTTTTTATTCAAAACTTAAAACCCATTGTAATGTTTTATAATTTCATTACCCAAACAGAAAATGTCCATGACTTGGGCATATGCATTCAGACCTATTTGCTGTACAGATGGCACACTATTCATCCAGTATCCATAGACAAAAGTACAGATAAAAACAGTGTCAAATAGTTCACAAAATTCTCAATGTTTAAGAGTTCCCTCTGTGTATGAAATCCAAATACAACTGTGTTTTTGCTAGTGCATGAGACCCAGAGCGAAACCAGAAAGTCTGTCCAAAGTGAGTAAAATGTAAAAAGGATATAAATTAGATTAACATTATTCAAATTACAAACCTGAATAATCTAAATTATATTAATAAGTGAAGAATTTTTGTAAGTTTCAGAATGAATGAGCATGTTTTAGGCCATTTTTAAATACACTGCTTGATTATTTCTCACCTATTTTTCCTCCCTCTTTTGTCACCTCCATTTACCATTTTATGGTTTTCTCTGAATTCTTTTTATGGGACTAGTAGTAAATACTTACTGGGTACAGTCAGTGATAGCAATCTGGTCAAATAAAAACTAGATTAAAATCCCAAATTTATCAGTACCTGCAAAGCTATTAAAAAAAAAATCAAGTCTTTACTAGCTAAAAAGCAGATTTTATTTAACCTTCCTAGAAGGAAAATGGACATAGTAAAAGGCACATGATCTGAGGGTATTTAGAAGTCAAACCAGAATTCCAACAAAAATTTAAAGCTTTCACTCCACTTCTGTCAGAAGAAGGGGACTGGCAGGCTACAAGACAAAACCAAGTATGTAGTGTTTGGGAACTTATTTAACCTGACAAATAAAATGGCAAGAATGAAAGCACTTTCTGGTCAGAACTGTTGCTAGAAATAAAACGTATAAATTGCATTACAAATCAATAAAAGTGGGTATAGTGGAAGGCAAAAATCTTTCACGCATTAGGAAAATGGCTCCCCAACAAAAGCAAGGTGACTTTAATCTCACCAAAAAAAAAGTATGCTTCCTTTAAACGTGGCTTAGTGGTTTTAGCATGTCTAGTGACAGCGATACCAGGTAAGAAGTATCCTGGCCTGTGTTCCCTCTAAGGTGTGCACCTGTGCGGCCGCACATGAAGCCATCAAGGGCTATGCACCAGCCGCGCTCACAGGTGAACGTGGAGAATGTGGAGGGTGGGGGCAGTGGGGTGAGGTGATGGAGGTTTGGGGGAGATTGGGGCGTGCAGGGCACCTTTCTCCCCAGTCCCAGCCCGGGTTGCAGTGGCGATGGCAGAGGTAATTTCTCAAACACTCAACTCTTCATTTTCAATTATAAAGCTCAAACTCCACCTAAGAGCTCTGGTGACAAACAGACTGGAGCTCACGTTGTTTGCGTAGCCACTGGGACCCAGAATCAAAAATACAACATTACTTCAGAGTCCACCCACCCCTTTATCTAATACATGGATTCATATGTTGTTGTGGCTTTTTTATTAATTATTATAAAAAAAACTTCACACCCACAACAACTCCTTCCCGAAACAAAGCTTCCCCTTGCAGCTGCTAGATTTTAACACATGCATGATGGTAAGGGCATGAGAGTAAATCAGCTCCTTAGCACAGGCTCATGTATGATACTGCAGCTAATTTGGTATATTAAATACACATACAAAATTGAACATGTAGATTATATTGAAGCTTTGCTTCATGTTTCTCTTACCCAATGCATTTAACTAAATACTAATCTATATTAGAGTAGTAATACTAATCTAGATTAGAGCTGACAAATCAATTCAGAATGCTTATCTGTTCTAAATTTTGTGTAAGAAGAGTAAATTACACAGCTTTTATTTTGAGAGGCAAACTTTTAATGTTAAGTGTATCTAACTTCTTGCTTACCAAATATCTGACAACTAAGTCAGACTGACAGTTTCCTTTTAATTCTCTTTGAATTCCTGACCTTTAGGATTCATCTAAAGATGATCTAGTATTAAACACAACGTGTTAGGGCTGGCACCTATAGATTAAAAAGGAGACCATGTCATAGCTAGCACACTCAATGAACACTCATCTCCTAATACTAGTTGTCAAGCAAAGGGCTTCAACAGTGACAAGCAGCAAGCATCCTTGCTTGCTTTCAAAAGCCAAATGGAAAGTGTTAAGTGATTTTGTTCAACTGAGTTGGCACACTGAAGCTGCAACTGCTCTTGCTAGTAAAGTTAAGAATGTACATATTTGCTTGCAAGATCAGGGTCTCAGAACCAAAAGACTAAGGATTCTTAATATTTTGCTGTGGTGAATGGTTAACATACAAGTCCACGAGTATGTGCTACTCTGTTTGCTGGACATGAATGACAGGTAATTAATTCAGATGAAAGTTAAACTTAAATATTTACTTCCCACCTCATTGGACAAAGTGGAAGTGCATGAGAAGGCAGAGAAGTACATTTGAGTCTCAAATTTCAGTAAGTTATGCCCTTTTTGTCTACAAACTCAAGCAGTTTTAGTGTCACCCACATTTGTTAGATCTAAACTCCACTTTAGTTTTAGTTTCTAAAACATATGAAGCCCCAGAACTGTTAGGAATGAATGAATATCCATTTTGTTCAATTGCTGTGCAAGTCAAGCTAGTGGATTCAATTTTAAAGTCAGTAAGACAAACCTACATGAACATTTTGCTGATCTGGAATTAAAAGCCAGCCGGATCACTTTTAATTAAAAACATGCATTTGGTACTTTTTTAATATAGGTATTTTTCCACATCTCCTCAGATATGACTTGTAAATTGATTGATTATTCATCTTTAGCCTATTATTCCTCTGCTCATATAAGGGGAGATTTGTATAAGAATTAGACTTTAGTCCATAACAATACACAGGATTTAGGTCTTAAAAAAAAAAAAAAAAAAAAAGAGCCAACAGACTAGATTATTGGCACACTACAGTGAAAGTGCAGCACCCTGGGACCTCTTACAAAATATCTATAAACACTCCCATTGGTTTTGTTATTTTTCTCATGCTTTTGTTGCTTCTGCCCCCTTCTCCTCTCCACTACTAGGGCCCTATGGAATCAGTTTTATTATTGTGACTTTTCAGATTTCTTATTTTCAGATTTTGTTTTTTTTTCTTTAAAAAAAATTCCATCTTTATGGGGGCTTTTTTTAAATCAATTTTTTTTAATATGTTGACAATAAGTAGCCTTACCTTAAATGCATAAAAATAATCAAAATTGCATTACAATGGGAAAAAACTGATTTTACAAAAAAATCCAACAATTTAAACAAATCATTCTGCAGATATACAGTAAAAGTAACATAGAAGTGTGTGTGTGTGTGTGTGTGTGTGTGTGTGTGAGAGAGAGACAGAATGTGTGTTAAGGGGGAAAAGAGAGAGTCTCTTTAAGCACAGATCTCACCAGCCTGAACGCTTGTTCAGACAGCAGCTGGCAGCAACTGGTGCACAGACAGGTGCCTCCCTACCCCCACCCCCTGCAATCCCAGCTCAGTGGAGACCAGGTACACAGGCAGGAGGAGGGGGACACTCCAACATCAGCCTCCAGCCCTCCTCCTCAGCACTGCATAGCACAGCAGATCAGGAGGCTCTCAATATGGAGTCGCTTGACTCTAGCTCAGCTGTGCAGCCCGCCCTGCTTGACACTGCAGTCCTAATGCCAGGGAGAGTAGGGTTCCACGTTAATGTTTTGATTCAGTGATTCCATCCAGGTTCTTGTTAACACAGATTTCATAGGGCCCTACACTACATACCATGACAGATTTAGAAATTTCCTGCAATATCCTGGATAAGCCTTACTGAATTCAGTTATACCTTACTGAAGTTTAAGTATTTTAGAAGTTCACTGTACTAAAAATGGAAATGTTTATGTATTATTGTATGTAGCATCTCTAGGGACAAGACCTGACTAATGTAAATCCAGAAAAGAGTTATGAGCTTCAAAGGACTATTTGAAACTATGTGAACTTTTAAAGTTAAATGAGTTTCCCAGGAAATCTCTAGAGGGAGGTGTATGCAAAAATCCAGCCTTTTGAAGCTACGCCCTGAGGAGAAACCCATTGTTTATGAATTAAGTAATCCCAGATCAAAGGCTCAAACAGAATAGAAGAATGACTCTCAGATTCATGCATGGGCTTCTTCTGAGCTAACACCTGTTATGAACTTGTAATCACAGGAAAGCCCCTTCATGGGGTTTGAAGGACTGTTCACCTGTCAGAGACCTTTGTAGGGTTGGGATGATCTCTGGTAAGCTTATTAGCACGTGCATAGATTCTTTTATCAATTTTAATATGTTTTCACTGTAATGCTTTTACCTTAAGAATAAGAATAAATGTCTACACTATCCACCAAATCGGCAGGTAGCAATTGATCTATCGGGGGTTGATTTATCGCGTGTAGTATAGACATGATAAATTGATCCCCGATCACTCTCCCATTGACTGCTGAACTCCAGCTCGGCGAGAGGCGGAAGCAAAGTCGACAGAGGAGCAGAGGCAGTCATTCCCGCGCCACGAAGATGCAAAGTAAGTGATTCTAAGTCGATCTAAGGTACGTCGACTTCAGGTAGGCTATTCTCGTAGCTGAAGTTATGCATCTTAGATCAACCCCCTTCCCCGTGTAGACCAGGCCTTAGAAAGAGCTGTGTGGTTACTTAACTGCTGGCAGTTATGCTGTTTATAGCCTCTAAGAGAAGCCAAGCAGGTCTGCTTAGACAGCCTGATTGTTGGGAAATTCACAGTGTAGGCAGGGAACCTCACAGCCTGTAAACACCCCAGCAGGAGTGTCTCCACCCAAGAGAGGTGATGGCTGGGGAGCCAGAAGCCTGGTAAATTAGTTATCAGGTACAGTAGTTTAACAAACTTAAAATGTTGGTGCTAAACAATTTTATAAGCCTTAAGATTAGAGTTTTCATTACATTAAAAATGAAATCAACAGAATTGTTTGCATGTATACAGTTGGCATCTATTTATGTTCTCAGAGTTTTTGAATATAGGTCCAAATGTACGCAAACTTTCTCTCCTGTTAGATGGAAACCAAGTATGTGAACTTTAAAGCAGTAAGTCTACTGTAGGGCAGCAAAGAAAAACTGGACAAGCCAGAGTGACCCAAGGGGGGTCCTGCGTTAGTCTAAATTTGACAGAAGTGTATTTAGACTCATGAAAACTTTAATAAGGGGAAGAGAAGATTTTTGTTTTTTATTGTATACTAGTCCAGACCTCCTCAATCCATTCTAATGTTTTAGGCTGGGTTTATCACCTTACAGGCTCCTGAAGCAGCCTTCTGCTCAACTATATCATCCCATCCACTGCATTCTGCAATAATATGCATTCAACCCAAAGCAGCTGCCTTGCAGATCTTTAACAAGGATGCTCTCTAATTATGACAAAGCTAAGCACTGTCCTAACAGCCTTTGAAGGAATTTGAAATTTCTTTTTCCACCACTAAATAAAATAGTTATTCACAGAGGTCTATTCAGAAAGAGATAACCAGATGCATCTTGTCCTTGGAGGCCGCCTTCCTCCCCATTGAGCAAGAGTGCTTTTTTGAATTTCTGATGCAACACGTTGCAGCTAGCCACTGAAATAGACATCTTAGTTCATAACCCCTGGCTGGAGAACGTATACAACTGTGGTCTTGTTCTACTGAAATACATGCTTCATTCTAAAACCTCAACTACAAGAGCTAACTCCCTCTTCCAGATGGTTGATGGACAGCTTCCCCCATGAATGACCACTACCTACAGCCTTTCCCACAAAAGCTCCCTACTTGTATAGGCTGACATCCAGGATTACAGGCAGTCAAGGGGACAAAAGGACATCCCTTTGAACAACTTTTGGGGATGAGCAACTTCTTAAGGACACCACCACAAATTGGAATCTCCTTAGGAACTCAGTTCCTTTGACTGCATTTTCCAATAGACAGGTGTTGAAGAGGCCCAATGGGACTAGGAAAATCAACATCCAGGCTTGTGATTGGAGACCCAAGGGTCTGCAGTAACACCACATGGGATCACAGAAGATGCACAAGCTGCAGAACCTGGTTCAGAGTGTGTACACGGTATGCTCACAGTAATATGTACCTGGCCAGTCAAGATAAGGCTAGAAAAGTTTATGAAACCACCTTTCCTGAGTATCATAACCTGAATAAAGGTTTGGGATTTGAGGGTAAACCAAATTGTAAGGCCTGGTATTAACATTTTTGTCCCAGGTTGGCGAAGCAATAGAAATAAGTGGTAGAAGAGTAAGGATCTGCAGATAGGCATCCTGAAGGTCCATACGACAGAGACATTTTCCTATATTGCCATATGAACTACTGACTTGGGATTCATGCAAAAGTTTGGTGCTCAGAGAACAATTTACATGTCAAATCCTGGATGAAAGCCAGCCTTTTGAATATGCTGAGTAAATGGCTTGTCCTCTCCAGATCCTGCGGGACTGGGATGATAGTTGTGGTTTGCAAGAGATGATTCAAAGCATCTAGTTGGCTTGGCTCTAAAATTGCTTCTGTAGACAGGTATCTTTGTCTGTATTCCAACTACTGGTGACAAACCTAGAAGTCTAAGATGATACGCCCCTTATATAAAACAGCAAAATTAAATCTCAACAGCTCCAATGCTCTTACTCCAAAAAGGGAGGAACTATACTCAAGTATCTGAATTGGTCTAGAACAGTCGTTTTCAATCTTTTTTATTTGGCAATCCCTAAAATATTTCAAATAGAGGTTTAGAATAATTTAAACACACACACACGAAAAAAAAAAAAAAAAAAAAAAAAAAAAAAGAGGAGTCATCACCCTCCAGTAGCAGGAGAATCAGAGTAAACACAACTAGGAAAATACATGTGTATCTGAACAAACCTACCTTTAGTATCCAATCTGATATATTACTGGTAAGAAGTAAGTTAAATTCTACATTTTCCATTTAACTTTAAAAAACAAAAACAAATATCCATGTTGTTAATGATTTTAACCTGACCTCTCTTAAAATTATGCTGTTCTTAATGAGCTGGAACAGAACATCAACACTCTCTAAATCAAAATGATTAATTTCTTTCAGACTTGGCTGCTGGCTCATCACTTAAGTCTTAAATGATTCAACAACATTTAAAAAAATAAAAAAATAAAACACAGGCTTTTGTTAACCCAACAAACAGGGATCGTCTTTAGACTAAGCTCCTTGGGGCAAGAAGCATCTAGCAAAATGGGTCTTGGTCCATGATTAGGGCTCCTAGGGGTTATGGTAATAAAAATAAAATAATGTGAAGAAGTACTTTTCTCCTTTTCAATGAAATTATTACAACTCAAAAAATAGTGTGCTAAACACCATAACTTCTTCAAGGCTTTTCCCTGTGGGCCATAACTTGCAACGCTCTCTCTCAGATAAGAAAATAAACAATTTAAAAAGTCTGAGTTAAAGCCGTTGAGCTATGTGTGTGTAGGAGGAGAGAGCAGGTCATAAAAACAAGGTGAAAAACTCCTCCATATCTTATGAATATTTTTGGATGAAACTCCATTCATAGATATTGATACGGCTAAACAGGATGCAGCATGATGAATTAATATTGCCTTATTACATATGAGAGAATCAGTCCCTTAAAGGATGCTAACCAAGCCCAAACATTATTTAATTCTTGAGCCATTATCCAAGTTCTTAGCATTAATCTCCTTCAGGTCTATCCCTTTAGGGCTGCATACGAGTTATGACCAAAGTGCAGAAAGTTGAAAGTTTAAAAAATAAAATAAAAAAAAGCTTTTTTACCTTTTACTCTCCGCAATGGCTTTGTCCAAGTGTTTGAAGATATCTTGAAATAAAATACAGCTGGAACGACTGTTGATATCATACCCATATCCTCTCTTCCAGTACTGCTTTAGGTCATTCAGGTATTCCAGTACCTAGAATAAGATTTTAAAATGAGTAACAAAAATGCAACATTTATTTCGTCTAGATGACGACACTACTACAAATAGCATGGCACTGACAGCTTTCTTAGGAAAATGGGCAAGTTTGATCAGTCAGCTTTAAAAAAATGTACATGCCTACTGTTGCGTCTTGAGTTAAAAAATACAAACAAAAATGGCCATTGATTTCTGATCTTCCAGCATGAGTCTACAACTCTTCCTAATGTCTATTTGTATTAGCTTTTTATTATGGGAAAGCTTCAAGCAGAAGAGCAATGCAATTTCCTGAATTTCTACAGCTGCCATCACCTTGTTTTTATGTATAATGCATCATTAAATGATCAACTTAAAGAGCCTAGAGCCAAGGCCTGTCTTGCTGAAGTGAATCCCATCAGACAACATGAGGAGTGCAGAGCCTGCCCAGCTTCCCCTGCTATGGGCAGCTGCACAGGACACCAAAAGCACCATCAAAAGATCCCCACTTGTCTCCCCACACCAGCTTCCTGAGGCAGACTTCTGAAGACCCTAGCATTCCTCAAAGCCAGAGCAACAGGTCATTACAAATGAATACTTCAGCTCTTCTGAGGTAGAGACTGCAATACTCCACCAAACCGACTTGAACCACCAATTGATTTGATTACCATACCGGCTCTCATGTTGCTAACCTGGCTGGCTGGCTGGCCTGCCCTACCCCATCATGCCTGGGCTTTTCCTCTGGCCCCTTCCCCCCCTCCCCATTTACATGCCAGGTCCCACCATTCCTAGATCCCTACTGCACACTCATACATCAGCTCCATTCTCAGAGACAGCCCTTCAAAGGTACTAGTTTGGAAGCAAACATACTTTTTAAAAAGATCATTTGACCAAAACCATCACCAACCTGGTGAGAACTTTAAACTAGGTTTAAAGGGAGCTGGTGACAAAAGCCCAGAAATAAGTATAAAGGAAAGTGACCTTAAAAGAGGATTAGATTTTGGGGGGTTATGGAAAATTACTATACGGTCATAGGAGCAACAAGAGGGAGTCTGATCAACATCTTAGAAGTCTACACACAATGCAAGGAGTATGGGCAACAAACAGGAAGAACCAGAACTATCAGTACAAAAGCTAAATTATGATAACTGGCATCACAGACTTGGTGGGATAAGCCTCGTGACTGGTATACAGGGGTACAGCTTGTTCAGGAAGGACAGGCACGGTAAAAAGAAACATGGTGTTGCATTATACATCAAGAATATATATACTTATTCAGAAAGAGGTGAGACACAGACCAGTTGTGAGTTTCTGGGTAAAGATAAAAGGGGCAAAAATAGGGCACATCATGATAGGGGTCTACTACAGACCACCAAATCAGGAAGAGGGGGTGGAGGAGACATTTCTAAAACAAATAAATTTTGCTTAAGTAGTGCTGCAGTTCTGCCTTTTGTCCATTAGAGGCCACTGTGGTGCCAGAACAGCAGGCTGCATTCCTGCCAGCTGTTCTAGTGCCACAGCGGCCCATTGTGGGCAAAAGACAGAACTGCAGCACTTCTTAGGCAAAATACAAAATTTTGCCAGTGCTGCAGAATTCCCCCAGGTGTAGAAGTTCAACACAGCACCCTGCCCGCGGAGCCAGGTGAGGACAGAGTGGAGCACACAGAGCTGCTGGTGGGGAGGGGAAGGTGTCTCCGACTGGGGTTTAGAATGGCTAGTGTGGGGGTACAGACTGGAGAATGGGCTCAGGAGCTAATGGGGTGACAGCATTGAGCCTGAGGATGGAGGAGGGGGGCTGCAGAGACCCATGGGGATAAGGGCTGTGGGACAGGGGTTAACTGAATGGGAGAGGCTTGGGGGTCAGCCAGGGTCCACATGGGGGAGGCTTCCCAACACCCTAATAATCCCACCCACCCCCTGGAAAAAAAAAAACAAACCTCCCATCCACACCCAACATGCTTAATTGTAACTGGCATGATTATATTGTGTTATTATGACAAATAAAATACGCAGAATTTTCAAATATTGTGTGCAGAATTTTTAATTTTTTTGGTAAAGAATTCCTCCAGGAGTAAAATATCCAAAACATGAGACCTGGTCGTAGTGCGGGGGACTCTAATGACCAGAAATACATTGTTCCAGAAAGTGGAGGAAGTAACCAGGGGAGCAGCCATGTTAGACTTGATTCTGGCCAACAGGAAGGAATTGGTAGCAAATCTGAAGGTGGAAAGCAATTTGGGTCGAAGTGATCATGAAATGATAGATTTCATGAGTCTAAGGAAAGGAAGTAGTGAGAGCAGCAGAATAAGGAAAATGGATTTATAAAAAAAAAACAAAACAAAACAAAAAAAAAAACAACACAGATTTTTAACAAACTCAGAACTGGTAGATAAGGTGCCATGGGAAGAAAATCTAAGGGGAAAAGTTCAGGAGAGCTGAAAGTGTCTCAAGACGACCATATTAACAGCACAACTGAAATCTATCCCAATATGAAAGAAAGATAGGAATATTAAAAGGCCAATATGACTGCATCAGGAGCTCTGTAATGACCAGAAATTCAGAAAAAAATCCTATAAAAAGTGGAAACATGGGCAAACTGCTAAGGAGTACAAAAGAATAACACAAGCCATGTAGGAACAAAATCAGAAAGACTAAGGCATAAAATGAGTTACACCTAGCACGGGACAAAGAAGGCAATAAGATGATGTTCTCTAAATACATTAGGAGCAAGAGAAAGATGAAGGAAAGAATAGGCCCTCTACTTAGCAGAAAGAAAGAACTAAAAACTGATGACATTAAGAAAGCTAAGGAGCATAATGTCTATTTTGTTTCAATCTTCACTAAAATGGTTAGTGACAACCAGATATTCAACATAAGTAATATGAGTAACAAGGGGGAAGGAATACATATGGAAATAGAGAAAGAACAGGTTAAAGAATATCTAAATAAGTTAGATGTGTTCAAGTCAGCAGGGCCTGTTGCAATTAATCCTAGCATACTTAAGGAGCTAGATGAAGCAATTGTCTCTGAGAACTCATGGGCAACAGGTGAGGTTCCACAAGTCTGGAGAAGGGCAAACAGAGTACCTATGTTTGAAAAGGGGAACAAAGAGGACTCGGGGAATTATAGACCAGTCAGCCTAACTTCAATACAAATGAACAAATAATTCAACAATTAATTTGTAAGCACCTAAGAGGTAATAGGATTATAAGGAATAGCCAGCACGCTCTGGACAAATCCAGGTCATGCTAATGTAACCTAATTTCATTATTTGACAAGATTACTGGACTAATGGATTAGGAGGAAGCTTTAGCAATTATATATTTTAGCAAGGCTTTTGACACAGTCCCACATGACGGTCTCATAAGCAAACTACGGAAATGCGGTCTAGATGAAATTACTATAAGGGGGGTGCACAATTGGTTGAAAAAACCATACTGAAAGTGTAGTTATCACTGGTTGACTGTCAAACTGGGAGGACACATCTAGTGGGGTGCAACAGGGGTCAGTCCTGGGTCCAGTCCTGGGTCCAGTACTATACAATATTTTCATTCATGATTTAGATAATCGAGTGGAGACCGTGCTTAAAGTTTGCAGATGATACCAAGCTGGGAGGGGTTACAAGTGCTTGGGAGGACAGGTTTATAATTCAAAATGACCTTGACAAATTGGAGAATTGGTCTGAATTGAAGATGATGAAATTCAGTAAAGACAAATGCAAAGTACTTCTCTTAGGAAGGAAAAAAAATCAAATGCACAATTACAAACTGGGGAATAACTAGTTAAAGTGGTAGTACTGCTGAAAAGGATCTGGTTATAGTGGATCACAAATTGAAAATAAGTCAACACTGAGATCCAGATGCAAGCAAAGCTAATATTCTGGGGTGTATTAACAGCAGTATCATTTGTAAGACGTGGGAGGTAATTTTCTCTCTCTACTCAGCAGTGGTGAGGTCTCAGCTGGAGTACTGTGTCAAATTCTGGACACCACACTTTAGGAAAGATGAAAACTGGAGTCCAGAAAAGAACAACAAAAGTGACAGAAGGTTTAGAAAACCTGACCGGTGAGGAAAGTTTAAGAAACAAACAACTGCCAGTCTTGACAAAAAAAAAAAAAAAAAAAAAAAAAGAGACTGAGGTGGGACCTGATACCTCTTCCAATATGTTAAGGGCTGTTCTAATGAGCATGGTGATCGACAGTTTTCCATCTCCACTGAAGTAGTAATAGGCTTAATCTGCTGCAAAGGAAATTTAGGTTAGACATCAGAAGAAAAAAAAAAAAAAAAACCTTGTTAACTTTAAGGGTAGTTAAGATCCAGAATAGGTTTCCAAGGGAGGTTGTGAAATTCCTAACATTGGAAGTTTTTAAGAACAAGTTGGACAAACACCTGTCAGGAATGATTTAGGTTTACTTGATCCTGCCACAGTGCAGGGGGCTGAAGTTGAAAACTTCTTGAGATCCCTTCCAGCCCTACATTTCTATGATTCTGTGTACATATACACAAGAAACTGCATCATCTTATACTCAAATCCATGCTCTCCTCCTCTTAAGCCTCCCTTTCTTTGTTTGTTATTGCCACCTCTTGAATCTTATTTAAAGTTAGATTTTCAGAAGAGGATCACCATCAAGCACTTAAACAATGTTGCAATAAATATACATTATTCCTAAATAGCTTGCATCTGAAGAAGTGAGGTTCTTACCCACGAAAGCTTATGCTCCCAGTACTTCTGTTAGTCTCAAAGGTGCCACAGGACCCTCTGTTGCTTTTTACAGATTCAGACTAACACGGCTACCCCTCTGATACATTATTCCTAAATATATATGCTGCTGCAAGTCACTAAAGTCCTGTAATGTGATAATTACAATAGTAGGTGTATTTGTAAGGTCATAATGGGGTAAATAAGGGGACAGGATGTGCCAGTTGCACTTTGGGAAAAACAACAACACACACTTGTACACACCTGTTTTTCCATAGAAAGGTCTTGGCCAAAAGTGGTAAGATTCTTACTTTGGCACGCTACTTCTGATTAAATCCATTTAAGTGGAGTCACAAACAAGCAGTGACCCTCCCATCACTAACTTCCAGCCAATGGCAAACCTTCTATATCCAAAAGGATGAGGACAAACTAACTCAGACACATCGTACCAATAATATTGTCCAAATGCTCCTCCAGGCAAAGACCAATTTCCAGGGTCCATAGGAGAAGGAAAAAAAACAAACAAACAACAAAAACAAAAACAAAAACCACACCCACACCACACAGCTACTTATCAGTAAGGCTATGGTTTTGTCATGAAGGTTGCAGAAGTCATGGAATCTGTGACTTCCAAAGACCTCCGTGACTTCAACCCTCCCAGCAGGGTCCCGCCACCTCCTGCAGCGGCAGAGAGCTGTAAGGTCCCCCCGCTGCCTGAGGCAGTGGGCCCCCCAAGCTCTCAGCTGCTATGGGCAGCAGTTCCCAGGTGCCATCGCAGGAGGTCAGGGGGACCCCCACTCGCTCCCCAGCCACTGTGGGAGGGCAGGAGGACCCCCGCCCGCTTCCCATTCTAGCAAGGGGATTCCCAAAGTGCTCTCCACTGCTGGGGCTGGGGCAGGAGGACCCTGTAGCTCTCCTCTGCTGCTGCTAGCAGGGAGACCCCGGAGCTCTGAGCCCCCACGGGTGGTGGGGGCCCCAGAGCTCCCAGCCACCCCGCAACTGCCTAATCCCTTCCCATTTTATCATGGATATTTTTATTAAAAATCAGGGACAGGTCACGGGCGTCTGATTTTTACTAAAAGTATCCATGACAAAATCTTAGTCTTACTTATAAGTATACTGATGCTTCTGTATTGGTCTACACCAGGGGGTCTCAAAGTCCCAGCCCCCGGGCCATCTGCGGCCCGAGATCCTCCCCACTGCGGCCCACAGAGGAGAGACGCAGGCAGACATGCTGCCAGCAATGTCGGATGCAGGTGCCGCCCCCCGCAGCTCCCATTGGCTGGGGGAGAGGGCCAGAGATACCATCACTAGTTGCCAGGCAGAGTCAGCCATGGGGGCAGCATCACTTTTTTCCCCACAATTAATATAAACAAGTCAAAATACCAAACACAACTATCTGATGCACACCTTGCTGCAATCCTGAAGGTTTCAACTGCTCAGTCACTGAGGCCAAACATCAAGAAACTGACAGAACTGAAGCGTTGCCAGGAGTCTGGCAAACACTAAAAACTCTCTGGCAGGCAAAGAATTGTATAAAGTTGTATGACAGTCTTATTTCTAAGAAATTCAAAATAAAAAATACAATATAAACATTTTCTTTTCTGAACACCATCTTCAGGGACATCATTGGCCCGCTGGGAGTATCTGAGGACTGGCACTGGCCGTAAGGTAAATGGAGTTTGAGACCCCTCGTCTACACAGTGTTTATAAGCTCACACTAAGAGGCCTCTCAGCTGACCAAAATTGATTTTTATTCAGAGATTCCAAGGCCAGATGGTACAGTTGCAATCATCCAGTTTGACTTCCTGTATACCACAGGCCATATAACTTCTTCAGGGATGCATAGCAGATACCTTAGTGATATGCCCTTCATCTCTGACCAACTTTTAGAAGTAACAATCTCTGAAAGACAATTTCCAGCAATAGCCCTTTGTCCCCAACTTGGTCAGTCATACCAAAAGCTGCTGAGAGACACAGCATAATCTGAAAGGATAGCTGATCTTCCCAGCAGCCAAATCTAAGCAGAAACAGATCATACATGACTCTTACATGCGTGATCTAACTCCAAAGGAATACCAGAACCTAGACGGACATCTAAGTCATCATGGTTGTCTTTAAAAAAAAAGAAAAAAAAACAAAATAAAAAATCCCCAGAACCTTTATGTCACACACAGATACTCCAAGCTATAGCCACCCTTGGGATGAAGGCAAATGACAAAAAAAATAAAAATAAATATATGAAGGGTTCTCTACCTCTTCAAAAAAATGCCTCTAATCCTTGTCCATATGACCACCTACATCACGACAGCCTCAACCAACTAAATATTACTTCTACATCTTTGTACTGATAATGAAAGCTGATGCAATTAATACATTTCGCACCAAATTTGGTGCTGGGACATTTGTCTCCAAATTCCACAGTGGATACCTGATCTTGGGAGGGTACAATATCTTTACAGCTCTGAAAGCCTAAAAGGAGAAAATGAAAAGTCAACTTTGTTGACTTCATTGAATCTGATACATCCCATAAATACCAAGTGTACTTTAGTAATGCTTAATCCAAGGGATGCCCCATTGTGTTATAAATCTTAGAATCTTTGGAAAGTGCATCTTTTAAGGCTTCCAAAGTACCAGGCATTATTACATCAGGTCAACAAACTTAAGATGTTAAGCCATCTTCACCCTGATCAGTTTCAATCCTCATTCTTACACCTGAAGTACTATCTTCTCCAATCCTTAGCAGTTGACTTAGCTGTAGAGAGATTTATGTTTTCCAGAAACATATGGACTATCAAACACAGGAGGCTTAAAGCTTATTCCAGTGACAAGGAACATAGTCAATGTTGGGGTAGACTAAAACATGATTTATATCAGAGGGTAGGCAACCTGTGGCACGCGTGCCAAAGGCAGAATGCGAGCTGATTTTCAGTGGCACTCACACTGCCCAGGTCCCGGCCACCAGTGCAGGGGGCTCTGCATTTTAATTTAATTTTAAATGAAGCTTCTTAAATATTTTAAAAACCTTATTTACTTTACCTACAACAATAGTTTAGTTATGTATTATAGACTTATAGAAAGAGACCTTCTAAAAACATTAAAATGTATTACTGGCACGCAAAACCTTAAATTAAAGTGAATAAATGAAGACTCAGCACACCACTTCTGAAAGGTTGCCAACCCCTGATTTATACAGTTCAATTTCTAAAAACAAAGGTGTCTCTCTAAATGGTACCCTAACCTCAAATATAATCCCCTTGTTTAAAAATGAAACATGGAACAGTTAATAAGACTAAACAAAAAAAAAAAAAAAAAAAAAACCAAACAAGGGGAAGCCATTCAATTGAAGCAAAAAATCCTCATCCCACAGAAACCCTTCCTTTCTTCTTTTGCCCTCACCAATGCCTGATAAAAATGGCATGCTTTGATGGTCAACAACTTCTGGCTATTTTGGGCTGGGAGAATGATCAAGTGAATACCAAAGTCCAGGGCCCCTTACAGAATATGTCCCAGCAGCAACTCCCTCATATTTAAACTAAGGGGCTCCAGCTCAAGCATCTCTGCTGATCGGTGCTGCAGCAGTATCACAAAGATGAGAGGCCTTCTGCTTGACAGGAAGGTCCCAAGCCATTTAGGCCTTTATAAGTCAAAACCAACACCCTGAATTTCCACCCAAAAACCAACAGTATAGATTCCACAGAGTACTGGTGCAACGTGAAGATATCGCCAAACCTTATTCTGTTTCGGCAGGGGGAGGATACATTCTTGCTATAACTGCTCAAACATATTAAGAGTATCATAGTGAGTTCCATGTGACGGGGACAGAAAACTCTCTCAGGTGTTTT
Source organism: Trachemys scripta elegans (assembly GCF_013100865.1). Lineage (NCBI taxonomy): Eukaryota > Metazoa > Chordata > Testudines > Emydidae > Trachemys > Trachemys scripta. Next base: position 91,487,636 of record NC_048304.1, on the reverse strand, counting down.
TCCTGTAATGAGTAGGTCTAAATTACCCTACAGTACTGAATCCTCATGAAGCAATGGATGTAATGCGAGTTTCACTGTTTGATTAGATCAGAACTCCTCTGACAACATCAGTTACCAGTGAGCTTTCCTGCATACATCTGTAGTATGAAGAACTGAAATAGAGAGGATGCAAGTATAGGCACTCTTATTATATATGGTGCCACACCAAGAAACACTGGGAGGCATAGTTATCTCCCTGTATTGGGCTCTTCCGATACCAATCTAATATTTTTCTGTGGAAGAGTGAATAATGTTCTTTACCACTTTCCATCAAAAGATCTAAGTATGCATTACAAACACTAGTTACTCTCAACAATCTTGTGAGCTAGGCAAGAACGTTAATCCTAATTTACCAATGAGGAAACTCGGGAGGAGAAAGACAAGCTGACAGTCACAAAAAGTATGTAGCTGGGTCAAGAGTGGCACTCCAATCTCCTGACTTCAGATCCTGTGCCTTAGCCACAAGCTTAGAAGTATTTACTCGGTTGGTTTTTATTACTTGTTTGTTTGCTTTTTACTTTTTGTTCCTTCCTTCAGGGCTTGCAGATCTGAACACTAATTCTATCATGCTCTAAAAAAATAGAGGTAGAGAGATTGGGACAAGCTGGAGGGGACTGCACACAAGGGTCTAACCACTAGAGAATCCTCCCCTCAGAACTTGGAATAGAATTCATGATTCCAGAGTCTCACCATTCTTCTTTCAGCAAGCAGCTGGGAAACCCACTGGTAAAACGTATCTCATCTCCCTCTAGCAAGTGGCCCATGTAGACAACAACCTACTATTGCTATCAATTAGCTCGAGTAACAGATGCCTGTGCTGTGGATCTAGAGGTTCTAAAGCTGATCAGTCACGTGGGAGTCAATATGGTTCAACATGATGGAATTTGTTGGATTTTTCCTAATTTGCTTTTTTAACATGAATGAAGTTAAACAAATTTTAAGGTTATAGTCAACCACGCAAAAGTAGGCAAATGCCAAAATTACAGTTGCCCATGCAGACTTACCGGTAATTCTGCCCTCCTGTGTTTAGTCTCTACATCATGACATATGTTTTTCCAAAGGACCCCTGCCCCATTGAGTGCACAGGACTTTTTTTTATTAAGAAGGCTGCTCTAAGTTGCGGTCACTGATTTTCTGGGGTACTGTCAGGGCCGGTGCAACCACTAGGCGAACTAGGCGGCCGCCTAGGGCACCTAGTGGTTGAGGGCACCTAAAAGCCCGCTCAGGCGAGGAGGTGGAGTGGAGGGGAGCTGGGGCGGGGGGCAGGGAGGGCCGCCCGCAGTAACGGGGAGGAGGGGGAGGCACGCACAGGGGAACCGCTCTCCGCCCCAGATCACCTCCACTCTGCCTCCTCCGCTGAGCGAACCGCCCCTACTCTAATTCTCCTCCAATCGGCACCGCAAGCCTGGGAGGGGAGGAGAATCAGAGCAGCGCTGGCATGCTCAGTGGAGGAGGCAGAGCGGAGGTGAGCTGAGGTGGGCTCCCCGGGCAGGGTTAGCTACCGTGGGGGGGAGGCTCCCCGGGCCGGAGGAACGGGGTTAGCTGCCGTGGAGGATGAGCTCCGGGCGGGGGGGCGGCGGCGGACTTCCCGGGTGGCACGCTGGGTTAGCTGCGGGGGGGGGGGGGGGGGGGGGGGGGGGGGGCTCCTCTGGTGGCAGGGATGGGTGGGTGTGGTTAGCTGCTGCGGTGGGCAGGGTTAGCTGGGGGGAGGCGCAAGGTGGAAGTTTCGCCTAGGGCACGAAACTGCCTTGCACCGGCCTTGGGTACTGTTTCACAATTTCAAGAATAAATGATACATATTCAAGTTCAGTTTTCACCTTGTCTTTTTTTTTTTTTTTTAAACTGGGGGGAGAGGGATGAAAAGACAAACATTTGAGTGGTTTTTTTGTCAGGCACAGTGAAGCCTGATAGACAAAAAGAGAGAGGAGAAACATTTCTCTTTTAGAAGTCTAAATGATTGGTCACTTAACACAGAAAAATGGGTATTTCTGTTACATTATGTTCTAATTGATGCTCAGATTTGCTTTTCATAAATGTAGTAAATCATGTAATGTCTTTAATATTGCAGAATTGCGTCTAAATGAAACATTAAACTAAAACCTCTTTTTTCTAAGAATATCCATATAACGAACTGTTTACATAAATACGCAAAGCTGACCAGAACAACTTTACACAAAGTTAATGCCACGATACTACATACATGCAACACCTACCTTAGCATCCTCTTCATTGAAGAGTGAGCACCAAGGAGAATTCACATTTTTAATAGCTAACTCGAACGAACAGGTAAAAAAAGCAACTTGGACCAAATCTGTAATAAATCCAAATAAATAAGTGATAGATGACAAATAAGTTTATTTGCTCTCTACCACAACTCCCAGCATCACCCTCCTATTATGAGAAAGAATATAAACAAGAATATAAAATAACATCCAATCCAGAGCCCAAACACATAATGTATGGTATGCTAAGGCTCCAATTTTGCATTATGGGCCTACTCAAATGTTTATATGATCAGGCCTTAGATTGTAAGCCTTTCACAGAGAAGGGACACGCAAGTGTAACCATCACCTGTTTAGTAATTTACATCTACTGGTGTGTATTATTATGCAGTAGACAATAGTTACATGATATAGAAATAAGGTTATGTTTACTCCTTATTTGGACTACTAGATGGCAAGAACAAATGCACTACTTTTCTGATTTAAGACAGCAAATCCAACTCAATTCCTTGCAAGTTTTACGTAGAACAACAACAAAAACCTGCAACTTACATTCTCTATCAATGACCCCATAGGCTTACACAAAATTCCCTATTAGGCACAACGCATTGCCAGCTACTCTAATCATTCTTATTTTAGCATCTACTTGTCCACTTACAGTTTAGTTGAAGGTTCGAGGATTATGAATGCATCAATTATTTCAATAGCAGCAAAGGCAACTCATGCATTTTGTTATGACATTCTAATATAAGAGTTTCTATAAAAATTTGTGTAGGAGATGGAATTTAATACTACAGAGTTTCAATGTGGAAAAACAAAAACATTTACCACATTATACCAGTTTTAGTTTAGACTATGAGCTGTGCCTTTTCTTCAAGAGAAGAACATTTTGAGAAGTATAGACATTCAACTTGTATCACGTTAATATGATCCGTAGGGTAAATGGGAAGGGTTTTTCTACAGTAGGTTCTCTGACTGTTCACTGACAATGAATATTCATTGCCACAAAACTGTATTTAAGAAATTTAAGTTAACACAAGTAAAGTGGAATAAAACTAGAATTTGTATGTGATTCGGTAAAACTAAAATTATCTCGCCAAGTTTTTTTAAACTATACCTTTTTCCGTAAAAGTAATCCAGAATTTTGGGTTCCTTTGTACTTTGGTCCTTCTCCCAGAAGAGTTCCTCAATTAAACTGTTAAAACTGGTTCTTTATAACTTTGTATTACAACATTTATGTCAGGGGTACACTATGCACTTTGGCTTCGGTAGATGAAGGAATTTTTAAAAGCTGTTCTTTTCAAATAGTGATATGACATGCTGCCTTCACTAATCTTTCCAAAGGCCTATAAAAGAGTATTTTAAACTGTTTGTTTTTCATAAACATCTGAAGATCCTAGAAAACAACATTTATGCAAGTTAAATAATCAAAAAACAGAATAAGTACGCTACCTGCATTTAAATCACGCACTGGTACACACAAGGTAGCCGCAATTTTTTCCAAAACCCTTTTCATCTCAGGACCCTGTTTGAAGGCATCCACTTCGTACATAGCTGTAGCGTTCTCTTCTACACAGGTTACAAACTTCTCACAATGATCAAAGAACCTCATTAATTTGTCATTAATCTCAGTCTCTTCATTCTCGATATCTGAAAGGAAAAACAATTCTTAACGGAAAACCCCTACAATACACACAAAAACAGATAATTTAAAGAATTCCCTGCCAGATTTTACAAAAGTTGGTCTGGGGACTGAAATGGGGAGGCAACCTGTCAGATACCCTAATTTTTAACAAAAAAACAAAACGTTATGATGTCAGAATTAAGAGTTTAATTATAATCTATTAGACTTAAACCCTGCCCACAATAAGAGAAATGGAAAACTACATTAGTTTCAATTGTATGTATTTCAAGCAGGGCTCTAATGCTGCTTTTCCTGATATGCAGAAATTCTATTGAGAACCATGCTAACCAAACTATTCTTAAGATTGTTTCCATTATAGGGTAGACATATTTTCCTCTCTACCTACCACAACAACATTTTAAAACCAATTTTATCACAGGTCTTTAGGGCTGGAGAAGGCACCCTCCCCCTCATCATGTGTGTGCTGGGGGGCCCCAGGCGCTGGGGGGGGGGGGGCCAGGCAGGGCCACACCTTAGCCGCCCCCCCGTGTGTGCTGGGGGCACGTAAGCCAGTCCCGGGCAGGGCTCCACCTTACCTGAGCCAGTAGTGTGTGCTGGGGCCCAAAGGCCCCCAGGCCAGGGCCCCACTTTATTCCCCCCCGAGTGTGCCGGGGCACCCAGGCCAGCCTTTCTCGCTTCGTTACCTCTGGCCGGGAGCTGCCGGTGCAGGGCCAGCTGCAGCCCCTTGCGGAAGGCGGCGCTGCTCTCCACGCACCGGTGCTTGGAGCTGCTGGCGAAGGCGAAGCGGCGCTGCGGGGAGAACAGACCGGGGAAGCGGGCGGCCAGACGCTGGGCCAGCTGCTCCATGTCGAGGCGGCCCTTGGGCGCCAGCTTCCCGTCCATGTCTGGGTGGTACCACATGTCCCAGCGGGCGAACTGCTGCGCGGCGGGGCAGGGCCGCTCCTGGCTGCGGAGCAGGCGGTGCAGCTGGCCCAGCTTGCGGATCTGCTTCTCGGTGGGGAAGCGTGTGCCGTGGCGGATGAGGGCGCGGAGCTGCAGCGGGGCGCAGGCGGCGGAGGGCAGCAGGTACCCCGGGTCCGGGGGCCCCAGGGAGAGCGGGTCCTGCAGCAGGTGCTGATTCACCTCCTCGTACCGGGACTTGGTCCCGAAATAGCCGCTCAGCAGGGACGTGGCCGCCGCCCTCTCCTGCGCGAGGGAGACGCGGAGCAGCAGCAGGAACAGCGGCAGCGAGGGGCGCCCCGGGAGGGGGCCGCGGAAGCAGCTCGCCATGGGGAGACCGGCGGCAGCGTTCTGCACAGACACCTGGGCAGGGGAAACGGAGACTCCGGACCGGGCTCTGCAGCGGGGTGGGGCTTGCACCGTGACAGAGAGCGAGCCGGGAACCCGGTCTTATGCTCCGCCCTGGCCCGGGGTGTCGTCACACCGGCCTCCTGGCCGCTGCCTTCCGGGGTTCAGCCGGGCCGAGCTGGGAGCTGTGTTTCGGAGACTGCTCCGCGTAGGAATGTGCTACCGGTAGCACTTATCGATACGTATAGATTGGAAGAAACTGCTATTGTATTAAACTGCTACGTGATGTAGCAAATGCCTACAGCTAGCAGTTTCTTGCACGATAGTGTATGTGAAATTGCTACCTGTAGAAACGTGCTCTCTGTAGCAGTTAGTGATACGTATAGATTGTAAGAAACTGCTTTTGTAAAAAGATGCTACTTTATTTGTAAATGCTTGAAAACTGTTATCATATTTCAATCTTCCCTCATAGGTCATGTTTTCTAGACCTTAAATTTTCACAAACTTTATAAGTGCTCTCTATGCCATTATCTCAGTCATTAAGATTTTGAATAGAAACATATCCACAACTGATCCCTGGAGAACCCCACTCATTATGCCCATCTTATTTATTGTTATGTTCATCTAGGTTTCATTTCCATAGTTTGTGTATGAGAAGGTCATGGGAGACAGTATCAAAAGCCTTACTAAAGGCAAGATCATAGAATATCAGGGTTGGGAGGGACCTCAGGAGGTTATCTAGTCCAACCCCCTGCTTAAAGCAGGACCAATTCCCAGACAGGGGATGCATGCGTGCAGCGGCCCCCGTGCATCCCCCAGCTCCCCCCTCGCCGTGCTCTGGCTCTGCAGCTCCCGGGAGTGTGAGCCGCTACTGCCCCTCCTGGAGCAGGCTCGGGGCCCCATGCGCCACCGCCGCCTTTGAAGGGCTGTTACCCCCCTCCCCCCTCGCGCTGTGCCGGCTCCTCCATGGCTGCGGCTCGCTGCCCCCACAAGCCGACGCTCTGGCTCTCTGGTGCCTCCGGAAGGCGGCTCCTCCCTTCCGAGCCAGGGCACCACTTTTTAGCGCTCCCAAACACTTGGCGCCCTAGGCAACTGCCTAGTTCACCTAGTGGTTGCACCGGCCCTGGCCCTGTACACTGGCCAGTAGGAGGCACTCTGTACATTGGAGAGCTAATTCCCTAGATGACCAGCAGGAGGCGCTGTGCTGGTGAGTCTCGACCTTGCTACAGTGCCATTGGATTAGAGGAGATTTTGTGCCAAGAACCACCAGTAGAGCAATGTATGTATAATATAACTATGTTAAAAACTCCTACCTTAACCTATTACTTCCTAACTCATGAGGATAAAAGAACTACCACACTGGATACCAGTAGTATTCTAAACTTTAACTTTTCTTTGTGGGTCAATTGGACAAGTCTGTACAAACTAATGAAGAAAAATAACCAAATTATCCAACTGACTGAAATCACACAGACCCAGGTTCAAACATGCAGTTTAGCTATTTTACATCAGGGATCTGAAATATAAAGAGTATCTGCACAAGCAGAACAAATTATAACGCACCATTGGATCTAACTCTGAGTTGTGAAGAATATGTATTAAGGCTATAACAACCAACGGGTCCTTCAGTGCCTCGCTTCCTCTTTGGCGGCACTTTGGCAGCAGCTCAATCGCTCCGCTCAATCGGGCTTTTTTTTTCTTTGCCGCTTGGGGCGGCAAAAAAGCTGGAGCCGGCCCTGCCCCCCAGACCAGTAAATTTCCACCCCCTGCTCAGACCCTGGCCAACCCCCTCCTCCGATTTGCCCCCTTTGCCACTTTTTAACTCCTGTCAAAAGCAGTCACCAGAATCCTACGGGTATAAGGGCAGTGACTTCAGCAGATGCACCGTAAGTAGCACATTTCTAGCAGAGCAGTACCCTTCAATGACCTTTGCCACTGGGAGCGATGGTCCGCTTGTAAAAATGGCTCTCATCCCCTGCTGCTGCCGAGAGCAGTGGTTTTCAAACTTTTATTTCTGGAGACCCAGTTGAAGAAAAGTGTTGATGCCCGCGACCCAACGGAGCAGGGGATGAGGTGTTTGGAGTGTAGGAGAGGTTCAGGGCTGGGGTGGAGGGTTGGGGTGTGTGGATGAGGGCTATGGGGTGGGGCCAGGAATGAGGGGTTCAGGGTGTGGGAGGGGGCTCTGGACTGGGGCAGAGGTTTGGGGTGCAGGAGGGGCTCTAGATTGGGGGGGGGCTCAGTACTGGGGCAGGGAATTCGGGCACAGGGTTATCTCCAGCGGCTCCTGGTCAGGGTTGCCGCCAGGGTGCAGAGACAGGCTTCCCGCCTGTCCTGGCATTGCGGATCACGCTGCACCTGAAGCAGCCAGCAGCAGGTCCAGCTCCTAGGCGGAGGTACGCAAGCCGGCCAATGGGAATGCGGAGCCAGTGCTCGGGGCGGGGGCAGCACGCGGAGCCCCATGGCCCCCCTGCCTAGAAGCCAGACCCACTGCTGGCTACTTCCGGAGCGCAGCGCGGTGTCGGAACAGGTAGCTGGGCAGCATTGCCGACGGGACTTTTAACATCCCGGTCAGCAGTGCTGACCACGGCGACCTAGTGCCTTACATGCCATGACCCAGTAGTGGGTCATGACCTGCACTTTGAAAAACGCTGGCCTAGAGCACTGAAGCCAGGCTACCTCCAGGGCCATACCCACATCCTGGGTTTGCTGGGTAGTGGGGAATGTGTAGTGAGGAAAGGAGGAAAGACCATAACTGTCTGCCCCTGCTCTTGATAACCCATCAGTCAAACCCCACTCCCAGGCCCAGTCATGAGACTAACTGAAAAATCAAGACATTATAAACAAACCAGCCAACCAGCCAGGAGGGTGACCTTTATTCCACCTTCTGGTTTTTGAGACTTTAGGAGGAAAGCCACTCATCCCACCACTTGTGCTTACTCCTGTCAGGTGCAAAATTCAACCAGCCAAAAAGCTGGTGTCTTCACTGTCTACTTGGAAAAGGGTGCCACTTACCCTCTCCATCTCCCTCCCTCCCCGCCCTGCCCTCCCACCGCCCAGCTTGTGCTACTCTCCATTCGCCTTCCATGTTCCTTACCTTCATTCTGTATGATCGCAGCTCTTTTATCTACACCTGAAAGGTCTCTCCAAGACTTCTCTGAGCTGCCTGACTTCTGTCTGGACCAGAAGCTAGTTTCATCAGCCAGATCCATAGCGGCCACTGAAGGGGAGGCTCTCCTTTTAGAACTCCTGCTATACAGCCCACATCTTCATGTGCAGGTGGTGGAGTCTCCCCTTGGTGCACTGGAGGTTGGCCCTGGCTTGTGTTACCAGACTCAGAGACTTCCTGGACTATGGTCTGACAGACTGGGTGGACTCCATGGCACTTGCGCTTTCCCATTAGCATGTTCCAGGAAATGAGGGCAGCCGTACCCCTGCCTCTCTCCCTTTTCTCAAGCAGGCCCTGCGGGAAAGTGCTCCCCCACCTCTCACTCTGGAGCTCATTGTTGGCCTCCTGACCCACAAGCCTTCCTGGCTAGGCCCAACACACCACCTGAGTCAGCCCAACACCATCCAGCCAGTCCATCTACAAACTGCACATAGACAACATCTGTACACACTAATGCTGCATGTCATCTACTTCCTTGCCCTGGTGTCCTGTGATAATGTCAAGTGATGGGACTTGCTGCATCGGTAGAGTGCAGGGAGCTCCAGTGGGGTAGTCTTTACTCCACTCTGGTTCTATGGTCACGGGAGATATTAACTGGCAGTTCCTTCATGGAGTCATGTGTACCTGGTGCTGTTCAGGGAATCCCGACACCGATCCCTTCTGTGGCAAGAGAAAGACCCTGGTGTAGAGTGCATCAGACTGCAGCCCCTCTTCCAGCTCCTACAGAACCATTAAATGATGGCCATCCACTAAACCAGGAAGAGGAAGCTGAATGGTGTGGGCTGAATGGAAAGGGCTCTGAGAGTGTGAGTCCTAGTTCTGGTCCCTTGTCCAATCATACCTCCAGGCAGAGTTTCTCTGGGCAGTGTCCACTGACTCTTTAGACACCTTTGAGGAGCAGTTAGAGTTCTCTGCTTAATATCTCCTTCTAGATCCCTATTTTTAATCTTTGACCCATACTCCTATCCCTGTTTTCTCATTTGTTGTCCCAAGTGGTTCCTCCCCAGGGCTGAGGGGGTGGGCATTTAGCCTTGGGTGGGTCTGGCCCACCATTTCCCAGATACGATAATAGGTACCTTCTTTCTGCCCCCATTTCCCTCTCCTTTTCTATTCACAGTCTTCTACCCCACCAATTCTGTTTTTTGACCGCCCCCTATTCTGGTGCATCAACTCAGTCACCCACTTGCCCTCAGGGCCGGCTCCAGGCACCAGCAGCAAGCTTGTGCTTGGGGCGGCAGATTCCAAGGGGCGGCATTCCATCTAATCGTTTTCTTTTTTTTTTTTTTTTTTTTGTGGCTGCCCCTGCAGGTTTTTTCTTTTTGGTTTGCTGCTCCCGCTGCCCTGTAGGGGGTGGCGGCGTGGAGGACGGGAGCACCCTGCAGCAAGCCCGGAGGGCAGCCCGCATCCTTCCCTGCCTGCCGACCGGAGTGGCGCAGAGCCCTCCCGGCAGGCGGCGCGCGCGGAGGGGCCACGTGGCAGCGCCCTGCTTAAGGAAGCCCTGGGGGCCCCCCTTCTCTCTCTCCCCCTGCTAGCCGGGGTGCACACTCCGCTGCCCGGGGACTGCAGGGCCAGGAGTCCCCCTGCACCCACGCTCCCGCTGCCCCGCAGGTATTTTGTTTCTGTTTTTTCTTTCCTTCACCGCTCTGGCCGTCCAGTTTGTTTCCTGCCCCTTCCCCACTCTGGCCAGGGACAGGTTTGTTTCCTGCCCGCCCCCCTTCACCGCTCCGGCCGGCCGGTTTGTGTCCCCCCCCCTTTGCTGCTCCGGCTGGCCGGTTTGTGTCCCCGCCCCCTTTGCTGCTCCGGCCGGCCGGTTTGTTCTTCCCCTCCCCCGCCACTCTGGCCGGGGGCAGGTTTGTTTCCCGCCCCCCTTCGCCTCTCCGGCCGTGGGCAGGTTTGTTTTCCTCCTTCCCTCTCTTCCCCTCCCCCTTTGCGGCTCCAGCCGGCCCGGCGTTTTTTGCTTGGGGCGGCAAAAAAGCCAGAGCCGGCCCTGCCTGCCCTTCTTTAGTCACTTCCTGTTCTTCACATTTCCCTGCCCCTCGGTATCCCTACTACTCTCATATTCTCCTGTCTAGGGGCCACAATCCAAAATGCTTCAGCGTTAAAGAAATTTCCCAGAATGCATGTGTGACACACTATACCCTTGTATTGGCACCCTACACCCTATTGTACTAATCTTTGTTCAAATATGCCTTGTAAGGTATCACTTGAAAATTTTTTCAAGTGATACCTGGCATAATTTGCCAGTCATTATTATCCTGATTCATTATTATCCTGGTATTATTAACACATTCCAAACCCAACAGCCCTGCCCAAATGGAAGATGGCAAACAGGTCTGTCCTAGACAAAGGAATGTGTGCTCTGCTAAATTTGCATTTAAGCAGTAAACAGAGGCAACAAAGAAAGCTCAAACAGGTGAGAAAAAGCCAGCAGGGAACATCATTCCCCATAGACTTTTTGTCTCCTAGTGCCCAGGTGGAAATGTTTTCCAGGAGGGGGACTGAAACTATAAAAAGGAGGGGCAAACATCCCCCCAAGGCATCCCTTTCTCCCTCCCCCCCCTTCCCCATTGCATTCACTACAGCTGAAGAGAAAAGGGAAACAGTTGTTGGACTGTGGGGGAAGGGTCTTGACCTACAGAGTTCAGTCGGCAAGACTGCTGAAAGCATGTGGTGAGAAACTTTTCTTGACTCTAATATAGTTTATAAGTTAGGCATTGGTAAATGTTATTGTTATTTTCCTTGTAACAATATCTGAGTTTTATGCCTCATTACTTGTACTTACTTAAAATCCATCTATTTGTAGATAATAAACTTGTTCTACTCTTTTATCTAATCCAGTGTGCTTAAATCAAACGTTTCTGAATAACTATTTGAGATAATAAACTGGCATATTATTCTTGTTAGGGAATAATAGACTTGAAATATTTGTACTGTTTGGGAGAGGTTTAGGCAGTATAGGCCATGGCTTAAGTTCAGCCAAAGCTGTCCGGAGCAGAGCTCTGGCAAATATTTTCAAACCTGTGGGACAGAAGCCCTGAGCCCTGGCGCCTCCAAATGGGGCAGAAGCCCCCAGCACCAGGACTCTGGGAAATACTGTATAAGAATTTAAGCCCTGGTACAGGCCATACATTTCTGGGGGAAATCTGAGATTGTGGGGTGTGTTGGGTTAGACTCTGGCTCTCACCAGCCTAAGTTATACTGCAGTGTGACCCCAAGCATAGCTGGCAGGCTGCAGTTACACACAAAGACTCAGGTTGTGGCTTTCATGCTGGAAGGCTGTTTGTGAGCAGCCCAGGTGGCAGCTATATCAGCAGGGCATTGTAAGACACCCAAGGTTGTAGAACAGGGGTGTCATGACCTCCCACTGGTCTGGACTAAAGCCTGGTATATCTCTGCAGGTGCACTGGGGCAAACCAAAATATAATAAGAGGTACGGGCTATTCTAAAATGTAGGTGAGCAGAAAGTTGTCCCTGAATATGGAATGGGGGCAAAATGTGTGTGGTGTGAGAATGCTCTACAGCAGTGGTTTTCAAACTGCAGGTCGCGACCCAGCACTGGGTCGTGGAATGTAAGGCACTGGTCCGCACCACTGACCAGGCCCTTAAAAGTCCCGTCGGCGGTGCTACCCAGCTAAGGCAGGCTACCTGTTCTGCCCCCACTCTGAGCACCGGCTCCGCACTCCCATTGGCCAGGAACCAGCCAATGGGAGCGGGGGATGGAGGTTAGTGCCTGTGGGCGAAAGCTGAATGCAGCCACTTTCGCACCTCCTCCTAGGAGCTAGACCTGCTACTTGCCACTTGTGGGGTGCAGCATGGTCCACGGTGCTAGGACAAGCAGGAAGCCTGCCTTAGCACCCCCACTATGCCACTGACTGGGAGCTGCCCACGGTAAGCCTGTGCCCCAATCCTCTGCTCCAGCCCTGAGACCCCCCAAACCCAGAGTCCTTTCCTTCATCCCACAACCCTCATCCCGCACCCCCATCCCAGAGCCCCCTCCCAGACCCTGAATCACACATTCCTGGTCCCAGCCCTCACCCCTGCACCTCAACCCTCTTCCCCAGGCCTGAGCCCCTCCTACACTCCAAACCCTTATCCCCAGCTCCATTGGATCGTGAGCATTAATAATTTTTTTCATCTGGGTCGCCAGAAAAAGAGTGCTTTACAGTGGAGACAGTGACATTTCAGAGTGTGGGAATACATAGGGACACTGCAGAGAGGAGTTTTGCAGTAGCAAAACTCGTGACAAAATTGCATGATATGCCACATCTACCATTAATTAAAGACTTGTTCAATCCACCAAATAGTCATTTGCCCTCATGACACCTGTTATGGATAAATTTACCAAGTGAGGGATTTACGGTGAGGACACGTGGCAAGCTTCATGGTCTGAAGAGACAGTGACAAATAGTTAGCTTGCCTCGGACCCCACTCAACATCGTATCAGGTCTGATTTACTGTGAAGGCAATGGAGCCTTTTGAACTAGTTTTGTACTGGACATGGAATTAGTGCTTCAGCAGAATTTCGGTGGCATTTTAGAGACAGTCCATTATGTCAATGTGGACAGCCACAAACCTTGACCCACATTGTTGAGGACTGCAAAATTACTCAACTTCCTGGAGGTCTTTGTGCCTTGAACATGATTGATGATAACTCTGTGGCTTGGCTTGATCTGATTGCACACGCCAAATAAATAAACTGCAAAATGCCTGGGCACGGGAACATTCCAGAAAAGAAGGTGTGAGGGGTGGAGCCCAAGAATGTCCCAGCACATTTTGTGGTATGGGAACAATCCAGAAGGGATGTTATGGAAAGCATGGAGTGTGGGAATGTTCCAGAATGTCCGAAGCATTATGGAATATGGGAATGTTCTGCCATGTCCTCTCTTTCACAATCAATGATTTCACCTACAGTATTTTTGTGCGAACAAGCACAGAGATTTGGTTGCTATGTGAACTCAATTGTCAAAATATAATTGGCATTCTTGGTACAGCACCAGGAGCAGAGTTTGTTTAGTTTGAGCTTCTGATTGCAGTTGTGTGTCTTTCTTTGCAACAGCAAAGCCAAAATATTGAAGAGTTTTTGTTGGACTTAATAATATTTTGGAATGATCAGTAATACAGGCATATTACCACAAAACTATCATAACCAAAAATTCCTTTATTAAGTTCAAAAACAAAATAGTATTTCATACAGTTGCTCTAACCATGCCTAAAAGCCTAAAGAATAAGCAGTCATTATACCCAATTCAGTAAGAAAGTATTCATAAGCATGTGATCAGTGTACTCACAAATAGGGCAAGCCTAGGGCAACCATCTCATCCTGGCATTCTCCACCATGGTCAGGTAGGGTCTGACAAAGAATCGTTAAATTCAGAACTCTTTTTATACCCTTCAACAAACAAATTGCGTAGCCAATTGCTACTTTACAACCAACTAATAAAAAACAATCTGAAACTGTGCACTATTATTTCCAGTCTTAATTCAGATAAGATTTACAATCTCCTTTTTCCCCAAAGCCTCTCCTTTTTCCAGCCGACCAATAGCTTTTTCGTTGCAGCTGCGTTCACATAGGCCTTACTCTTTAAATTAAGACTGTTATGTGGGGTGGGAAAGTTGATGTAGGCTCCTTCTAAGACAGATTCTCTTTGTTTTATTTACAACTACCTGCAGTCACTTCTGTCAGTGAGAAGCCTTTTTAAAAGCTTCCCCTTATCTCATTAGTTATTCTTTGATCCAGACATACTCCCTATTTGTTTCTTTTTTGACTTATTACTTATAACTTATTACTGTCAA